>NW_009911223.1:0-2353 GCF_000696875.1 Nestor notabilis | reverse complement strand
GCTTCTGGAAGCAATGGCAAAACCCCCCTGTTCATTGGGATTTCCTTCGGGGTGGGGGAATACTTCGATGCCGCTTTCATTTAGAGCATATGCTGCTTTACTCCTGTCAGCGTGTCAGGATCTGGACAGATAAGTTCTGCTTAAGCGTGAAAATAAGAGTGCAGTTACCTGCTGTCATTCCTTGCGTTTTGTGAGGCACAGCTGGGAAACTCGGGGCCACTTGTGTTGAAAATCTCGGGAGGGGTTTGCGTGCTGTCCCCTGGGACCCTTCGGTGCCTGACTTACAGCTACGGGTCAGCTGCCCCTGTAAAATAAAGCGAATCTGCCCATTTCATCTCCATTGGGGAGGGGGGGCTGTCAGCCCCTTCACCCCAACTTCAGCGCGGCACACTAGAGCTGTTGGCGTGTGGCAGTCTGTATCCAGACCACCCCAAAGCTCCCGGGATCAGGAAAAGTCCAGGCAGTTTGAGCTAGTGCCCGGTGAAGTCAGCGGGGTGGCTCTCGCTGCCGTCAGTGGGTGCTGGATCTGGCCACCGGAGAACACGCTATTGCTCAAACAATGGTGGTAGAGGGCTTGGCTGCCCCCTAACAACAGTTTTATGCTCGTGTGTCTCAAATGGAGTAAACAGTTTCTGTTTGTGTGAGTTGAAATTACACTTCCCACCTCTTCATTCTGATTTTTTGGGGGGCGGGGGGGTGGTATTCAACTGCACAGATGAAGGTGCCTGTGTCTTACGGTCTTCTCGCAGGGTACGAAATTGACTGAGGCACCTCAGCTTCCATCTAAGTGCACATGAAGCTTTCACGTGGTAAAAGAGCTGTAGAAATTAACTGTTTTCTTAAAAGTTGCTGCTGCTTGTGCTTAAATTGCTGTGGAAATGAAGCAGTCGATTAAGCAGGGTAAACTGAAAGTAGCCCTTTCTGCTTGAAGTTAAAATGCATACATTTTTTACATAATAAGGTGGTATCTTTGGAATCTGATTTACCATGATGAGCTAGTGGTGGTGGTAGTAGGAGATGGGAGGAGGATTAGCCGTTTGTGCTGCCAGACAGGTATCCGAGAGTGTGTCCTAGGGAATCCTTCCATTGTCCAGGCAAGTATTGCAGCATCTAACGTAACAGCTATGGATCTTCCTCCTTTCGTGACTGAGCCTACTTCCATTTAAGTTGGTAGCAAAAACCACCCACTCCTTTCCTGCAGGAACGGGATTGGACTGCTAACGAATGAAGCTAGACTTTGTGCATGTTAAAACGCTGCTTTGATTTTCCTGTCAAGCTGATTTCTTATTCTCTGAAGCTGATTAAAAACAAACAGAAAGAAAACTTGCTAGCCGTAGGTACTTCAGGTTTTTTTGTCTGTAGTAGAAGCAGTCTTAAAGAGCATTAAACATGTCTGTAGGTGCTGATTTATAAAGAATTGTAATTGTATTCCTTTATACACCTGTTCTTTTTAATGGGAAAGATGAAATAAGGAGTTTCTCAGTGTTTTGGTGGAAATAATACTGAAAATAATCCAAGCACTTGAATTGTCTGCCTGAGAGGCATCAAGGAGTTTGAAATAATGTCCTAATAGCAAGGAAAACATCAAATTTCATAGTCTTTTTTTCCTAGCTTCCATGAAGTACAACAGATCTTATGCAGTATCTATTTTGAAGGATTTTGCCATCATTTACACAAGCTGCTTTTATTTTTCCAATAAATTATTCATAGGGAAAACAAATTTTTTTAGGAACTCTGACTTCTTTTTTCGCACTGATGTAAAACACTCCTGGCACAGTTCATCTCCAGCAGTGCTAACACTAGACAGGTGATCCAAAATACTTGTGACTATTTTTGCTTTTATGTAACATCTTAAAGTGTAATCTGTCAAGCACGGGGAATGCAGTACTTTGAAAGTGTAAGTAGTCTTCTGCTGATCTACTTTTATAAGGGCTGGGTAGTAGGAGAGACACTCTTTTAACTCACCTTTATACGTGTAACCAGTTAATGAAGAGACGGCTCCAGTTGCAACAGTTCCTTATAACACACACCCAAATCAGTGCCAGAAAAGACAACTCTTAGTTACCAAGTCCAAAGATCAGGAGTGTTCCAAAGGAGAGAGCAAGGTCCAGCGTAGATGTAAGCAGGTTGGCAGTAGGCACAGATCTTCAGTGTAGATGAATCTTTTGCTAATTAATGGTTTGTAGAAAATGGAATTTGCCACTCTGAGAACAGCACTCATTTGCTTCAGGGGGATATAATTGCATGTTTTCTGCCACTGGTTTTATTTCTAAATTCAATCAGTCAGAGCAACTGTGCTGTCAGGAAGAAGTGCCTGTTTTCTGTAAATGAAGAGAGACATCACCCCACCCCC
>NW_009911222.1:0-2322 GCF_000696875.1 Nestor notabilis | reverse complement strand
CGGGCGCGAGGGTGAGCTCCCTTCCCGCTGCACAGAGCGGTTTCCGGTGGGTACCTTGCAGATAAACCCCGCTAAATAAATAGATGTTTATACTCACGGTATTAAAGCGATTAGATCCTGTTTTTTGACAGTGTTGAGTCAATATAACCTGAGTAATTGCATGAGTAACTCATGTTTCTCCTAAAGGCAAACTGTTCTCGTGTAAATACATTTATTAATAATTTAAATGTTTTTGAGTTCTTGTGCACACAGCCCCTCTCCCCCACAGAGACCTCTGAAAAGCTGTTATCTTTAAACCTGCTGAAGAGCCAAATGGGAGGGGATTCCTACAGGGGGTGATGGTCTATGGCAAGAGGCACAGGTTTTAATCTTGACCTTTTTTTTTCAATTCCTGGAAAAAAAAAATAATGGTGAGATCTGTGTATGAGAGATTTAAAACCCGCCACTACTCCATTAGGAGCATTACCCTGAAATACTCACTGGAGCTTCTAACAGCCCAGATAATAGGGGTGAGAAATAATTTCTGGAAAATATTCGCCTCAAAGCATCTTACCAGAGAATTGGTTTCTGACGACAACAACAGTCAAATCTTTGTCAAATAGTCCTTCAATACCACAAATATTTTGGCTTTAATTGTATCAGTGCAAATAACTGCTGGGCATAGGAAACGGGAGTCAGAGCTCCTAGGGGATTTCGTCTGAGAAAGCACTGGGTACCTTTGGGTAAGTCACATTTTCCAACGTTCTTTGGAATTTTTTTTTTTTTCTTTTTTTGACTGACTGTAATCTGAACCCTAATTCGATGTGTTTTAAAAGGCTGATTTTACATGGACGATGCTCGGCTATCCGGGTAAGCAGCAATAAGAAATCCTAAAATAGGCAGATTAAGGGTTTGGGATCATGGACGTTTATTTCTGTGCAATTAAAGACATGACCACATCTAAAAATTGCTAACTTGTAGTTTAAAAACCCCAACAACTGGGTGTCCCACATTTGAAACCAGCCAGTAAGTCTATTAATTAAGGGTATGATTAGCACAGACAATGAGTGAGATAGCACGAGAGCCCAGCGTTTAACGCAGCGCAGGTTTTCGGTGGACATGGCGTGGCCAAGGCAATTGTGTATTAATTAGTGCTCGGAAGAAGACGAGGAGTCAGGAAGGGGGAGAGGGAAATTGGCAGGTGTAGAAATGAGATTAGACAACAACGGAGGATTTTTTCTCTCCAGAACAGAAGACGTGCAGAATCCTCATCAGCCTCGACAGCATGTTTGTATGAACAAAGATCCATGCCAGGGGAACGGGCACGGCAGTAAAGGCGGGGGGATAGGGAGCAAGAGGACAGTGTTCCAGGGCTGCCTCTGGAGTGTTTCCAGCGTCGTGACCAAATACCAGCCTCAATTTCCCACCCTTATTTTAAATGCTGCAGGCTGTTTATGGATGGCAAGGTGTCTCCATGCTCAACCTTTACAAGGGGACCTGTGCCATTATGTGGGTGTACTGCTGCAGCTGCATGATGAAACCAAGCCCTCGAGCTTCTCCTTTGCCTTCCTCCACCATGTGGGTGCTCCAGCCCGGTCTCTGCTTTTAGTGGAAACTGAAGCTTGAGACAAGAATGCTGTACCCACATCCTATAACCGCTCCACTTGGCTGCCTGCTCTGCCATTGCTTCAGCTTGAAGCATCCCCACAGTACTGAAAGCACATCTGCTGCGTGCTGGAGCCCACGCGTGCCCTCTCTTGCATGGGGACCTGGATGTGCTGCCCAAGGGGTCGGGTCCCTCCTGGGTGCACTCGGAGGTTACAGCTGTGCTCTCTGACACGATAGCGTGGCAAGAGGTTAGCGCTGGTCTGGGCAAAGAGCTCAGGGCTCTTTGTTTAGCCTGCAGGGCCGTGAGCTATGTGGGCAGGCAAAGCACCCGCTTGCAGGGAGTGTGGACCCGGGATGTGTCCTATGCCAGGATGATCCTGACCTTCTCTGTATCATGTCACCCAGCAATGCTCCTCAGCCTCGCAGCGCGTTCCCCTCCATGACGAGGGGGTACGTTCGTATGCCCGCAGAGGAGGGAAGAGCTGCAGCTGATGTGAACTGACACCTTCACCCACACAGGTAGAGCGTTCCCACGCCGGCAAGGGCGGGTGGATCAGCGGCTGCGCGCTCTTGGGTGGTTCTCCCCACGGTGGATTCCAGTAGGTGGAATTTGGGAATATCATCGCTTCTGCCTTTTTTTTCTTTCCCTCCACAGTTAAAAAAGAGCCCGTTGGAGGGCAGAGGAGATGCACAGACCTCGGGTGAGCTGTGCTTTTGGCAGAGCTGCACTAGGGG
>NW_009911221.1:0-14735 GCF_000696875.1 Nestor notabilis | reverse complement strand
AGGCGTCCTCTCGGGAGATACTCACCTCGGTTTTGAAGCAAAAAAGCAAAATAAAAGCTCAATTAGAAAGTCTCTTCCCAAAAGTCTGTGTCAAACTTAATGAAAACCCTGAAGGTATGTCTAGTGATAATTAGGCATTCATTTATTGGTACCAAACTTTAAACAAGACATGGACGTGTGCTGTTATCTTATTAATGACTCCAGACCAAAATTTTCAGTGTTACTTATTTTGCAGCTGGAGCAAGAATCAAAGTGTTACTATACTGTGGCTAGAAGCCCTTCTAATGAGAAAAACTCTTTTCATGGTAGCTCCCTAGAAATTGGAATAATAACTAATGACCATGTTTATAAATGTGGTAAAGTCCCCAGAAGATGCACAAAAATTCTCAAATATTTGTGGAAAAGTGACTAAACACCTAAAAGGCCTAAAATATTTACCCTAACTTTTCAGGAGACTACTGAGATTTGAGTCGTACAATGAAACCTTCTTAATTCGATAAAGTAGGTGTCCCAAATTGAATACTGAAATGAGTGTCATTGTTTGTCTGTTATCATATATTCAGTTTTTCTACAAGATATTGCTGAAGTTGTCCTCTTCCACCAGTTGAACTATGTTTCCCACTAGAATTAGGATTTTATTCATTCACATACTTGATTATTTTATTAATAGCAGATATTTCTTAATATCTTGGGGGGGGGGGAATGTTAAATTCTGTTAGGGTAACCATATAGTTTGCATTGATAGAAGCACTGGTAAGTCAAAAGTACAGTATGCTGCAGTTCAGAACTTGTTCATCCAAAAATATTTTGATCTAAGTCCAATATACTGCTGTTTTACACAAGCTTTTGTGATTGTGCAACTGATGTATTAGGTTGTAGCTTACCCCCTTTCAAGGTTATTCTTGGTTTCCAACTTTTTGAAGCACCTTCCAAAGGTTAAGTTTTAGATTTTTGAAAAGACTGCCAATTTCAAGGCATTTCCTCTAGAAAAATGAGTTCTTAGTACATTTTCCTCTTTTAGTTTAAATGTTATAGTAGGCAAACAGGCACATAACAGGGTTTAACCCTAAAAGTGTTAATTGTCATACTATAGCTATTGTATTCATTTTGTGCATAATAATTATTTGGCGGTATAATTGGATATGCCACAGAATGGTGGTAGGCAACAAAAACCTAAACTTAAATTTGTCATAGCTTTTTCTGCATGTCCTTATGTTATTTTTAGTTGTATTGTTACTGGTGTATAAAAAAAAGTTCTTTGCTTTTCTTTTCCTTTTATAGTTATTTGAGATCACAGTGCCTCTTTCTCATGGCCCCAAACCTGTAACCGTCAGCTTTTCCAATCACACGTCCTGCCGATGCATGTCGAAGTTGGATGTTTACAGACAAGTTCATTCCATCATAAGACGTTCCTTGCCAGCAACACAAACTCAGTAAGTATGAGTTTTGTCTTTCCTTTCACATTGTGAGAAAGCCTACATAATTTGATATAAAAGATTGCTGGAAGCTCTCACAATTAAGATAGATGAATTTACTATGTGAATTACACATTAGTAGTAGCAGAATGCATTTTGCAAAGGACCTAATACTGTTTTACATGAAGGAGTGCTACTAAAATAACACTACCCAGTGGATAAACTGGGGTTAAGTGATTTAAAAATTAAGAATAATGTTGTTTGTGTGGTTTTTTAGTAGACAGAGGTAAAATGCAATTGAGGCTTAAAGGAATCATCGAAAAAATCAACTTCTTTAAAAAAACAAGTGATCAAGAAAAGCTAAAAATATTTCCTTTTGCAAATGAGGAGTAGACAACATTTCTCTCTTAACTGTATTTTCCTATTTCAAATGCTGCTAAAAAAAAAAAAAAGGCCTGTTTTTAGGGAATCTTTAACTACAAATCTTTTTTGACACCTTTATATGCCAGAGGTGAAAATAGAATGGAAAGGGAAAATAAAAGAGTTAATTGACAGTCCACATAATTAGCAATTTTTTTTTTGTGATTTTGAATTTAAAAAATAAATCTGGTACTGAAGCAAGTGGTATTAAAACACTTGAAGAGCTCCTTCCCTTCATTTTAAAGGACCGAGTAATGATTTTATGATGCATAAATCAAAAAAATATGTAACAGAAAAACTGCTGCTTTGTGGAAGAACCAATGACTAGAAGCTGAACTGGAATTAATTGTAGACATGTTTAATAATGTGAGTGAATAGTGCAAAATTCTCAGAGATGTAAGCTACCTTGCTTTCCCTGTTTACATTCAGTTAAAATCTGGATGTTTTCTGACATGTAGCTAAACAGATTATATTCTATTTGCATTCAAATTACTGAATTTGTTCATCAAAACAAGGATTGTAAAGAGTAAATTAGAAAAATATAGGGAAATAAATCTATTAATAATTTAATTATTGCACAATTAACAGATAATTTAAAAAAAAAAAAAAAAAACCAAAAACCAAAACTCTAGAGCCAATAATAAAGTCAGATTATGCTGACTGCTGGCAGCTTCTAAGTGCTTCCAGGTTAAGAGCAGTTGTAATTACCACTACAAGAGTTTATGCTAGATGGAAAACAGCTACCTGTAGTTAGAGGGAAGTAAGCGTACAGATAAAAGACTTCGACCAGCACTTACAGGTAGTCGACTGTCCTGTAAGTAAGGAATTATGTTCCAACAAAGACAAGACGAAGTAGTACTAGATCAGAATATGTATAGGCCTTCTCTACTCTTAAGTACTGTCTTTAAGTTTAAAATCGATGTCTCTCTACAATAAAATAGGAAAAAAAAAAAAAAACCAAACAAACAAAAAACCCACCAAAACCCCAAGCTAAGTGCTTCTAGATTCTAGATAGGAAAGATACTTGCATGTTCTTTGTGGGTGCCTGGATGCTTTTCAGAATCCCACCAGAGTTTTTTAATTTCTACTGGAGTTCTCAATTTCTTTTTCAGCTTCTTATTTTTCCTTAAGATTTTTATTTATAGGTTTGAATGCTGGTGAAACTGTTGTAAAGCCTACTCTTGGATATATACTTGTCACAGTGGCAGATCTGCATGTGCCCTTGTATTTATGTACATGCTCTTTTTAACAAATATGTATTAATGACTTTCTTATGTATTACTGAGAAGAGAAGCCTAAGAGTATAATCTCTGCTTTTAGGCTTGTAACACTTGGGAGGATGTAATAAGAATTCAAGACTGGATTATGCCACAATGTACAGGCACATGTTAGAAAGAAGAGACATGACATGTAAGATAGAACACAAATAGTCAATCCTTTTTTATATAAAACACATTTTCTGCACAACTTTATCCTGAGAGTTAATGTCTAAGTCTTTGCCTGTTCTCCCACTTTTTTCTTCCTTTTCCTTCTAAAAGATAGTAGCTACTTCTACATTCTTGTGGAGCTGGGACATGTCAGTTCATGTTTTAGAATACCTCCTGGATTAATGGTGTCTTAAATTGTACTCTTCTCTGTTCATATACAGTGTCATCAAGATGTAAAACTGAGAAAATTGTCACTATTGTAGAAGTTTAGCAATTTTGGCAGGGAGGAGCAGAGGGACCTTTAATATACATAATTCAGATTCCCATGGCTTGCAGAGCTGATAAGCATATTTTAGATGTGGTTTGGATGTATATTATACACGTGTGTTTCCCCCTCTTACATATTAGCTGTCCTGACACTGACAGGTAACGAGTTAGCATGCTTTAATTGATAATGATTTGGAAAGAGGTAGTGAAATCTTCTGCAAAGTGACTTTGCCTCTGATATTTATTTTTCTGATATTTTTTAGCCTTCCTGAACTTTCTAAAATGTTACACTAAGTCATTTTAACATTTCAGACATATGCACTGGTAATTTTCTGTGTTAGCAACCAGAGCGGAAATTGTAAATAAGCATTTGCACTTTCTTTTGCTGTGTGTCTCCAGCCCTGATGCTGGAATATGTATCGTTCTCTTCAAGTTCTAGTAACTTGAGGTTTATATCAATATTGTGTTCTCATGGGTTCATGTGTGCTTGGTGTATTTTTTCATACATCCAGCTAGAGCCAGGCTGCTCCAGGTGTGAGTGATTTGTTGTTTTTCTAAAACAGAATACAATAATGTCTCTGTAAATTATCCCTACTATTTTCCAAGCAGAATCAGGAGGCAGGCAAAAGGACATATGCGCCAAGTCAAGGAGCAAGAGTGAGTTCATTAGAGGAATGAAATCAGGAAACACCAGCTTGATAAAAGATGAGGTGATGCAGGGTGATGTTAAACTACAGCAGTCTTTACAAGCAGAGTAGTTTAATGTGGTGAAGGGGAGTGGTATACTTGAATGATGAGCACAGAATAATGTCCCAGCACCTGCATTTTTGAATGCATGAGTAATGGTGCTCAGGGGAATGAAAAGTGCTTCAAACGTGTAACGTATGTGCTGCCTTAACGGATAGAGATTTTAAGAATACTGCAGAAACAATGAATAAATCACACAGCCTGAATGCATGAAGTTAGGTTTAACTTGTTAAAAGTTATAATGTTACAAGTGGTGATAAAGAAATTGCAAGCAAAGGAAGATAAGATAATACACATAAATATTCTACCTGTGGTGTACCTACCAGCTAAGTTCAGTCATCCTTTGAAAAGGCACCAGCTGCTGTTAGGGTTTTTTGCTTTCTTTGGTACCATTATGTTGGCTGCAAAACTCTAGCACGTAAAGAGCACAAACTATTGTTTATTATCTTCCATTTCTAAAGCGAAGGGGCATCACTGTTGAATCCAGATCTTCAGATTCAAGAAAGCTGTCCAGGATTTAGAAATCAGTTTTCTCTAGAGCATTCATCCAGAAACTATGATCAATTTTCTTTTGGCGTCTGTATGTGTGAAAATGTTTTTGTGCTTAAAAAAACAACATAGAAAATTATGCCTCTTTCACCTATACAGTAATTGGTATGCAGGGTTTTTTTATACTAGTCAATTTTCTATATAAGGCTTACATTCAAGGATTAGATCTATTTTCAAACTACATTTGGAGAGTAAAAATAACAGCTCCTCGGAGTTAGAGCTAAAACTTGAAATGTGAGAAGGTATTTTCAATAAGTGGTTGAAGATTCCTGTAGGGTAGAGAACCTTAATTAGTAACAGATTTGATAGGAATTAAAAATGAGAATATGAATGAGCTGAAGCTCTTAGAAAGGTTTTTATGATGGAGGGAAACAAAAGCAATCAACACCTAAAATGGATTTTTTTTTTTTCCCTTAAGTTCTTATGGTAGTAAATCAACAGTATATTTCATTCCACAGGTGTCATGTGGCAAACAAGACCTGTCCAAAAAATCATATTTGGAATAATCAAATTTGCAGATGTTTGGCACAGCATGATTTTGGTTTCTCTTCCCATCTTGGAGATTCTGGTAAGCAGTTTTGCTTCAATGTTTACATGTAGTTCCATGTTTTGATTTACTTAGAGGAGAAATTAAAAACATTAAAAGTAAATAGTTGAATCTTTTTCTTTGTCAATACACTTACTATCTTTTGACATATGCCTGTTCTTAAAACACCTTAGAAGGTATAGATTTACTGTCATTTCTTCACTTACTTAAAAATAAGTGAATGGATAAACATGAAATTATTATAATTGTGCAACTTCTCTGCTGTATTTCCAGACCCATCTGAAGGATTCCATATTTGTGGACCAAACAAAGAGCTGGATGAAGAAACCTGTCAATGTGTCTGCAAAGGAGGTGTACGACCCTCAAGCTGTGGACCTCACAAAGAATTAGACAGATCATCATGTCAGTGCATGTGCAAAAACAAACTTCTCCCCACTTCCTGTGGGCCCAACAAGGAATTTGATGAAGAAAAATGTCAGTGTGTTTGTAAAAAGACCTGTCCTAAACATCAGCCACTAAATCCTGCAAAATGCATCTGTGAATGTATAGAATCTCCCAATAAATGCTTCTTAAAAGGAAAAAGGTTCCATCACCAGACATGCAGGTAAAAACTCAAGTCTTTAGCCCTTTCATTGTGTTTAAGTATAAAACTTTGGATTATGTTATTAACTGTCTTGTTGAATTGGTTTTTAGTCTTAAGTAAACAGCAAGCCTCTTTTCAGTTTTATCTTCTATGATTTTTATCATCTCTAAGAGGAAACTACTAGCAGAATAAATATTTTAAGCACGTTTAGTTTCTCATAATCTTACTAATACTTCATGTGATTTATTGGGGGTTTTTTTGATGAAAATGAGCTGTAAGTTCAAGCTCCCTGGTTTGTTTTTTTATGCTGCTTAAAATCGCACTCTACTTTTCTCAAGAACTAAATATTGCAATTCAAATAAATCAAATATTCATAATTAGAATTCAAGGGTTACTTCATTTTCACTTCCTAAATCTTTTGCATATCTTTCATTTCACTAAACTGATACTAAAGATTTATAAGTGCGTTCTTACAGACATATATAACTATAAAACAGACTGCCCACATTCATCACTTAAAATGGGGTTTGGTCAGGAAGAACACTGCTATTTCTTTATGTATCACAGGAGCTTTACCTTCCATGCCTGCTACACCCATAGCAGTAGCAGTCTGTATATAAAAATATGGATGTCTTTAGGTTCTGAGAAACAAACCATTAGGTATGCATCGTATATTTTGGGAGAAAATTTTCCTGTAACATGAATTTGTTAAAACAGAAACAATGCAATTTGGAGCAGGAAGATCTCTTATTTATTAATACATGGGAAGTCTTTCAATTAAATTAATGACAAATAACAATTCCAGAAACTTTCAGACACTGGAAATGGAAAATAGCAAATTTGGACATCTAAATGTCCATGGTAATGTATTGCTTGTCAATAATAAACCTTATTTATTCTTTTAATATAATATGTAATGAGATGGCACAAATATATTGCCATATATATGCACATTACTTCATCCTCAATAAGGAAAAATGTCTAATATTAGGAATGACACCCATGTTGAAGTCCCTAAATTAGGGAAAATAATAATAATAATAATAACTGGCATAATAATAATAAAAACCAATAATAATAATTGGCATTACCTGTTCTCCTATTCTTGACCTTTAGAGTAGAATGGAATAATTCTATTTTTCCATATATAAAAGATATAAAAGAAAACTACCTGATCACATGAGCTTTAGATGTTACAAAGCCTTAGCACTGCTCTAGTATGCAGTTTCAGCAATGCTACACATATAAACCCTGTATATTTTAAAAGAACATTCACATGTGGAAAAGTCAGGCATTTAAAAAGTTAAGAAACACCATAATAAATATCTTATTCCACCTGTCTTGATTTAAAGACTTCGTATTTGAAGGAGGTAATTGAGCCCAGCTTTTCTGTGGTCACGTGGTTCTTACTTCCAGGGACTGTGTTATACAGCCTTTAGCTGTTCCTCTTTTCTAAGCACTTCATCTTAGTGTGGAGGAAGAAAGATCTGTACATGGTGTTACTCCAAAGCTCCACAAACAATAGCCCTGTAGATGTTAGCACTGTCAAGGAAAACAGAGGATTCAGTCTTTACTCCTTCTTAGCATAGGTTTGTCACATTTTGGTTCTGTCCACCACAAGCTTTCTCTAAAAGGAATAAAGCCCCTTCAACATCCTATTTGCCTTTGTAAGAAAGATCTCTTGCAGCTAAGAGACCACGTAAATAGAGGCACCACTCTATAACTTCGTGCAAGATGCCTGAGACCTAGACATGAGAGCGAACTGTAGCCATGTCCTAGATAGCTCACCATGCAGAGTAGTCCTCGTAGGTCCTGGTTTTGAAGCATCAACATTTTTATACACTGTACCTAAAACGTCTGTGCCTCTAATGTTATACCCTGCTCCAGAGGAAAGGAATGCAATGTCATTTACAAAACACAGGATAGGAAGACAGAAGAAAACAAAAAAAACCCAACGCCCGCCTCCCCTACCCCCCCAAAAATACCCCACCAACAAAATTCCCCACCATAAAGCATACTGGCTTTTAAGATGACCATTCTGTCATCACCACTAAAAGTAGCATTTCTACTTCAGTTTCATCTGTGGAGTTGTTAAATTGAACAAACTGATAAACTGAGGCATTTGCTAGCAAAAATCCCAAATACTGATCATAGAGTTGCCACTGACTCACTCAGCACTATATTTATTGACTGAACATCTTAGTTCCAGCATGCTCAGATTATCCTCATCAAAACAGACATCTTTCACATGAAAGCACTCTGTAAACAACATTGAACCCAAATCTTTTGAAAGACCTGGCCCATTGTTCAGCAGAGTTTCCTAAGGAAACCACATTTATGTAGTTACAATGACTCTGCTGCTATTCACCCTGAGCTAGCACCTCAAAAATTTATTTTGGTCAGTTTTGGCAGGGCCAGATAACTAGGCACCTCAGCTGCAAAGCATTTCAGAGGAGGAGAGGAGCTTTCTTGCTCTGTTCAACTGTCTCAAATAAGGATAAGACTGTGGTAACCCAACCTTGAGTGCTGCCAGATACAAACTCACATGGGAGAGATTCTTTGTAGCACTCTCAACTGTGAGTTAAGTTCAAGTATCACTAGAAGTCATATTCCAAACAGAGTGAACTCCTCATAAGTAATGATTACATGACTGCTTTTCATTTTGTTCAGCGTGTCTTGGGTGGATGGAAGAGTTTGGCTTTGTCTTTTTTTGTTTCTTATTTAATTTTACAGTCATCAGTACATGAAATAGTCTAACGTTCATGGCAGAGACAGGCAAAAAGGCAAGTGAGTTTCATCTTTGCATCTCTATGGAGTACCTTTTTCCCAGAACAGACCTACTGCTGGTTGCCCATTTGCTCAGAGTATTAGATCCTTTTGCAAATATTTTTGTTGCTTTTTACCACTGTTTCCAACTTCATTGGGCAAAAGATCAGCAGGGCTGTGAGAGATTCCCATGAGCTGTTACACTGATCTCAAATATCTGTATTGTGGCACAAAATAATGTTGCTCCCTTAGTTACAGAGACCACACTGTTTAACTAATCTATGACTAATGACATTGAAAACACTGAGCAAGATGTGACTGGTTAATAAATGTCGTGTTTGCAGTCTTCCTCATTCCGCATTGTTTTTCTCATAGTCAGCTTCATTGGTTGAACTAGCTGGCATGAATTAACGTAACTGTAATCCAGACCTCATATCATAAACAAATTATTGCAAAGTAGTAACTTGGTATCCAAAACAAGCACACAACATATTAACTTACCTGCAACAATAATAGAAGTAGCCACAAGCCTGAAACAAGAATTACCTAAGAGGATAGTGACATTGCCTTAAGATAGTATACTGTAGTGCTTTGAACTGAAGTAAGTATGAATTATAGTAATAGGTCATAATATCAGTGTTCCACAAGCAGGCACACAGTAAGTAAGTACAAGTTGTAAGTATAACTGTGTTGAAATTCAAAACATACACTTTTGTCTCTTGACTCATTGCCAGCATATGAAAAAAAACCACCAGACTTGTACTTTGTCTCCATTATACACCAGAAAGTATTTAGCATTGTTATTTTAAGGTTATTCTAGGTCAAGTTCTTGTTTTAATAGAAAAATAAACTAGGAAAAGGAAGAGTTCAGGGACAACCATAAATTTTTTTTTTTTTTTTTTTTTTTTTTGTAAGTTCTATTTTTCCATCAAGGAATCTGCAAAGAAAAATTCTACTTTTGAGGTAGATGTGACTTGTGGTTTAACCGTCTATTTCTTTTAAACTTACTTTAATCAAATAGAGACTATATCTGTTCTTACCTTTATCATAAAAACACAGGCTCTGATCTTACTTCAGCATGCACATAGATGCAATATGAAGTGTAGATACATTTTCAATGGGCTTAATTTATAGGAGTTTGCAACTAGAAAGGATGTTCTCATTTTCAAGACTCAAATCACAGCAAAACATACACAGGCAAAGCTCTCTCGGGCTTATTGCATTAGTGCATATGATGAGAAACAATCCTGGGTAAGAAAACAGTAGATTTGGTTATCGTCTGATTCTGGATTGCCACCTTAAACTGGCAGCATGTAATAGGTCATAACAAGCTAGTTTGAGTACAGAAAATTATTGCTGCATTTTCAGAAGTAAATTAATAAAACCACTCAAGACTAGAATGTGACTAGAATCTGGCAATATGTTAAAAATATACATGAGTATCTGTTGCAATAATCTCTCTTCAATAGCATTCAGTAATCTTAAACTGACTTTATGAAGAATAGTCCAATTAAAAGTAGTTCCAAGAACATAAACCGCAGTTAAAAGTATTTGTAGGAATTAAATCTCCCATTGATCAATGGCAATCTAAATGCACACAGATTTCTACTCCAGGTTGATATAAATGATCGTGTTATATTAATGCCACTTTCTTTGTTTATTTCTTTAGTTGTTACAGACCACCGTGTACAGTCAGAACGAAACGCTGTGATGCTGGATTTTATTTTAGTGAAGAAGTGTGCCGCTGTGTACCCACATACTGGAAAAGACCACTTATGAATTAGTGAAGAGAGCACTACTCACTATTTTGGCGGACGTTTTTCCACTAGAACAAAAGAACAACAGAAACTTTGCTAATATTTGGAATTAAATGTTCACCAGAGACCCTGTGGGACTTTCAGAGACAGACTCATTGTGCTTTTCTCAAGATGTGGAAAGCAAATGTAGAAAATAACTGGGGTTCATGTTTTGTAAAGAACTCAATAAGGACTTATTTTCTGCCAATGACCAAACAGCCTAGGTTCTTCTTGTGATTTTTTTTGTTAAAGAGATAATGACTATATAATTTATTTCCACTAAAACCATTGTGCAGCATTTCTGTTTATAGCAGTAACAATTGTTAAAACTCACTGTGATCAATATTTTTATATCTTGCAAAGTATGTTTAAAATAAAATGGAAATTGTATTATATAATGGTGATAATATTTAATCTTCTGCCTAAAGAAAGAAACAACAATTCAGCTTTACTGTCAGGGTTCTTAAAAGGGGGGGAAGGCAATTAAGAGAAAGCACTTTTATGAGAGGAAGACTACAGACATTTTCTTATACATGTTTTACATGTCATTTGAAAGAGTTATACTCAGTGTTTCATCGCCCAGTGATATTTCTGTCTCTAGAATGCAACTAGCAAAGCAAGTACAATTAATGACTAATGAAAACCTTGGAGAGTCTGCACATAACTGCATTCAGCTCTGGGACCGGCAACAAAAGAAGGATGTGGACCTATTGGAGCAAGTCCTGAGGAGGCCACAAACATGCTTTGAGGGCTGGAGCACCTTTCCTATGGAGACAGGCTGAGAGTTGGTCTGTGTTCTGCCTGGAGAAGAGAAGGCTCAGGGGAGACCTTATCACAGCCTTCCAGTACCTAAAGGGGTCCTACAGGAAATCTGGAGAGCAACTTTTTACAAGGGCAGGTATTGACAGGATAAAGGGGAATGGCTTTAAACTAGAAGAGGGTAGATTTAGATTAGATATTGGGAAGAAGTTCTTTACGGTAAGGGTGGCGAGGTACTGGAACAGGTTGCCCAGAGAAGCTGTGGCTGCCCCATCCCTGGCAGTACTCAAGACCAGGTTGGATGGGGCTTTGAACTACCTGGTCTAGTGGAAGGTGTCCCTGCCCATGGTAGGGGGTTTAGAATGAGGTGATCCTTAAGGTCCCAGTCCTAATCATTCTATGATTCTGTGACTGCCCAATGATAAAGACTTTGTTTAAAACGACAGCAACAACTCACATTCCAACATACCTTCTATTTTATTCCTTATTAGCATTCTTAAATAATTACATAAAATAATGTCTACTGAAGGTCATTAGTATGAAAGTGGAAATGCCAACTATGCTTTTTATTCAGTATTACAGAATATATTGTATAATTTAAAACTAAATAATTCAGGATGCTTTAATGCACTTTACTCTTTCCTATAGTCATTCAGTTATCTTGATCAACAATATATGTGTATTCAAAAATACTTTGAGGGACTAAAAGTAACACAATTTACAGTGGAGAAATGAAAGGACATCTGCCAGTCTGGTATGGACTGACATAATCTCTACATAAAATATTGTCAGGACATCTCTTTATTAAAGAGAATGCAAAATCAACATCTACAACTCCAAAAAGAGGTAAGCTTTCTTTTAAGTTGCATGGCAAGAGCCATTTCATAGAACAATCTATTCAAAATTTAAATATTTTTGAAGTTAGAACTTGTTAAATTATGTAAGTCTTTTTGAATGCAGAAATGAAACAAGCAAAGCTGCAAAGCCAGATTTTTGTGACAGGAGTGGGTAGATCTGTAAAAATAATGTTAGATGTCAGCACTGGTTCTAAGCAGCTTTTCTTAAAAGTTATTAATGAAGTACTATTATTTCCAATAATTTCCTAGAAAACTGGGCGGGGGGGGAAATGTTGATTTTCTAGATTCTTGCATATTTAGATATGAGAGTTCCTTAAACTTACTGAATCCTACTTTAAATTTCAGTCACCATCATGGACTGAGACAGTCTACAAAGTATGCAGAATGAGAGGCAGCTTGAGAGTTTCCATTGTACATCTACTGTCCTCAGTGTTTTTCCTAAGAGGCCAGCTATTTATTATCCAAATAGGATAATAGGATAAAGTGTAGGTGTACAAATATTGAGGAATGTCTTTGTTAGTATACTGCCTCAGCAGCCAAATGCACATAGAATGCCAGATGACAATTTAACATTGATATACAACTTCAGGTAGTATAACACCACACAATTCCCATAGGTTGGATTATTAGTCATGCAAATCATCAGCATCTGAACTGGCAATGTCAGTCTAATAGCAAGAGGTTAATAGTCAAAACTTCATTCAGTATCACTAAAGATATGGACATCCATTTCTATATGTCAGCTGCTTGAAGGGAGCATAAAATATCTTAAGAAATCAATTACAGGGCAAACCTTAATGGAGACTTGAGAAAACAAACTGTAGATGAAGCTCTCTAAATAAGCTTTTTAATTTCTATCAAAGCCCAACACAGAAGAGAGGCAGTGAGGGAAACACAAACCAAATCTGAAACACAGAATAGAGGCTAAGTAAGCACTATCTAACATAAAAAATGTGTACTTGTGGTTAAAAAGGAAAAGGGCACCAGTGAAGATAGAACAAAATTGGATTCCAACAAGTAATTGTATGTAGGTTATAAAAAGTGCATGTTACAACACTGGGCAAGTAAAAAACCCAAAAACCTACTAAACTCACCAATGCTCGCTTTACATGTCTAAACTATTTGAAAGGAGTTCATGAATATACCTAATAAAACTATTCTGGCTAAACATATATTTAGATTTCTACTGAGCATGCTACACTCCAGAATGATAGGAAAGGGAAGGGTAGGAAAGGGAAGGCAGGGGGTTTGAAAATGAGAGCACTAAACTGGAGGCTCCAACTTTATTACAAAGTTTGTAATCATTCGATAGAATCATTCAATAAAAATTACCTTCTTGAATGCCTTGGTTTGGGGTTTTTTTCAATTTCTTTACTTTCCAAATATTGAAGTTCTCAGACATAAGTAAATCACAAAGTAAAACTGTGATTTAAAAAAAGAGCTGATTCTAGAAGTTACCACAATTCAGGTTTGTATCTGAACAAAGTGACTGATCAATCATTCTCAAAGATATGCAGATGAGTAGATTTATATATGCAAGCAGTAGATAGCATTTTCTAGTAGTCAGGCTCCCCAGTTCTGCTTTACATTAGTGGGTTTTTTTCAAATGCGCGCTACACAAAACCACAATAAATATCACAATTATTAGTATAGTCTACAGAATTCCCATTCTGTGTGATAAAACGTGATTCTGTTTACCTCAGTACTGTCACAAAATCATTTGTATTTTAGCAAGTGTTTTTCGGTGGAGAAATAGAAAGTGGTGGCATAATTTGCATAGCAGGTATTCCATGCATCTATTACATAAAACATCTGATAGATTTACAACATTTTCAGGTTTGAAGTGTTATTTGATTGTAAGCTCCTTACCATTTTCATCTTAATTTCAAATATTAATTTAGTGTTCCTAAAATACATAAAAGACAGACTATACAGCTTAAAAAATAAAAATACAGGTGATGATTCTATATACAAGTTATTCTGCACTAACTCTGAATAAGAAGCTTATATTGTCATTTATCTAAAACCCTGGTATTCTCTACGAAAAACCACAGCTGTGAAGGAGAGAGCATGGGTAACTGCAGTAAATCCCATTTAATAGTAAACAAACAGACTTATGCTTGCATTTCATCAGGAATTTAGAAGTTTCTGTACTCTTTCAATATTGTGCTATATAGAGACCATAAATTATGCAGAGCAACCCTCTCTACCTGTGGTAACAGAAGGATGTACTATTTATAGTACGAGTGTTGTTAGTGTGCTGACATGTTTGTTTAATTCATGTTGAACAGGATAGCAAATCAGTTCTCTTAGTTCTATTTGAAAGACCAGCATGAAATTTTGCATATGTACCATAGCATCTTGAAAGGCTTAGTTTTAGGATTGCTTTCAATATTCTCATTTTCAGTCTTCAGATCTTGGTGACAACTCCAGATGCCTTTGAATTTTAACATCTCTCTCTCTCTCACACTGGTTTTCTGGAAGTATAACTAGCTATCACATCTGTGCCAAAAGCTCGGGATAGAATATTTTGTGTAGCCAGTAAGCTCAATAACAGATTAGCATGAGGAATATACTATAATTTTTTAAAATATTATTTAAA
>NW_009911220.1:0-9781 GCF_000696875.1 Nestor notabilis | reverse complement strand
AATAAAATTATATTTTGTATATATTATACAATTTTAAGTATTATGAATCTTTGAATGCTACACGAAGATTTTGTACTACTTACCATTTTCTTGTGCAAACCGGGATGCTTCTAAAAAGGTAACTTCACGATCTGCATCAAGATCCTTTTTGTTTCCACACAGTATTATCACAATATTCTGACTTGCTAACATTCTTGCATCCGTCAACCAATTAGTAAGGGCATTGTACGTTTCCCGGCTATGTGGAAAATAACATTCTTTATTAGAAAACACTCATTTCTTGTGAACAGATCACTATTTAGTGAACTCACATTTCACTAAAACTCAGGAAGGCAAATCTGTATTTGTGGCAAATAACAAACAGCTGCTAGTCAGGCACGTCATCTACACAGCTCAATACGTCAGCTATGAACTGGGAAAAGTATCAAGTTCCATCATGAAACTATTCAAAAACTTAGTTTTTAAAAAGCAAAATTAAATGGACCACAATATAGAAATCAATACACATAATTATTAAATACTCAGGTAATGTGAAAAGCTATGATTTTAAGCACCAATCTAGTTTCAGCCTTTTGTGCATGAAATTCTGGGATAACAGAATGAGTTATTGTTTAACATGAAATTTGACTGACACTTAAGTTTCAGGTGGGATTGTAAGGATTTACTATGCTCGTGTAGAATTGAATGCCTGAACTTTCACATCTGTGTCAAGACCAATAATATACCAGGCAGTTACCCTGCACACACCATTGGTCATTGCAGCAGTGGTCAGAGATAAAGCTTTCAAGCAGTAAGACTGACAAGATGAGTCCAACTGACCTTAATCACAAATCACAGATTTCAAAGACTGTTCAGAGGAGAGCAGTCCACTCACAGGACAAAAAAAGGCAACAGATCTAGCAAATCATCTTTAATGAATACAAAACTTATCTGACAAGTATTAGTCTACAGTGGCAAGGAAAAAAGCTGGCAATATGTAAGGTATTCTATTGGCTGCCTCTATTAAAATATTAAAAGATACACAAATGAACAGAATTTTCATTTCAGGCTTTCAGGCTACAGTTAAGAAACGTGAAGTAGAGCTAGCTTCTCCAGAGAATGACCTGTTATACCAATAACTACTAATACCAATAAACAGTGTATTACCTTGGTTAAAGTGGTACACAAGCCTGCTCTTAGTTTCTGTTGCAAGGCTTCCTGAGCCAGTGGTTGCATGTAGTCCACCATGATCAGACCATCTACTGATGGGCCAACTCCCAGGTATTTGTCTAACCCTTTGAGACTGTTTACATTTATGACATTCACAATATCTCACATAGGCAAGTTCCAAAACTTAAATACACACTAAACCAGAAGTACTTTTTATACTTCTTCCTGTCGTTACAGAATCACATACCTGGGGAGGAATCATTATGCATTAATAGTATCTGGTAGTCTATAGGCAGAAGAGTTGCTACCTTACTTACCTGGTTATATCATAGACAAGCAAAGCACCTGCAGCTCCTCTATAGTAACTCCTTGTTACAGACCTGAAACAGAATTACAGATGTACATTTCCATAAAAACTTCACTGTTTCAAATCTGGGTTAACATAATACAATCTGTATTATGAAACACATTTCTCATTTACATAGTTTAAATAAACTGTTTTTCAGAAAACATCAGCTGTGCAGCAGCAGACTATTTATAACTAGACTTTTGACAAAGCACTTTCACTAAATATAGCTGTACAGGGATTCTCAAAGTCCATTATGACCTGTGTGCTGCTGAAGCTACACATATTATCATACTGCATGGCCTGATACAGAACTGGGATGTGGCATAAAACCAGTGTAATTAACTTGTGTTTGAACTCTCAGCAGTGAGGAGAGAATGAGCAAAGTAGCTGTAATTGAACAACTTAAGACTCATTAAGAGAAAAAGGCAAGGAAAGCAAAACAAAGCATCCTTCAAAAGGTTGCAGAAGAAGAAAAAAAACCCTGCTAAGTACCTAGATGTGTGATAGCCTTAAAAAGAAAACAATTAGATATATTATAAAAAGGAAACAGGGAGGGGGGTAAAAAACCTGCGAGCCTGTGACTACTCTGAACTAGTTCGGTTCAGGTGTCCCTGCTCCTTGCGCCCCTCCTCAGGGGCAGATCACGGGAAATTGAGTAGTCCTTGATCAGGCTAAGTGCCACTTAGCAACAACTAAAACATTGGTGTGTTATCAGCATTGTTCTCAGACTAAAGCCAAACTACAGCACTGCACCAGCTACTGGGAAGAAAATTAACTCTATCCCAGCTGAAAGCAGGACAACTTGAAAGAGCAGAATTTGCACAAGCTTTTGAAAGTACATAGCCTCCAAACTCCTCTGAATCCTAGGATATCAGGCCAATGCACCAAAGATATCTCATTAATAGAGACTATATAGCACCGCCCAGCTTCACTCACCCACAAATGTCTTTAAAGAACTTGCCTAATAGAGGACATTTACTTGGATTGCTGCCCATTACTCAGACTTCCACCATCATGCTCACCTTTGTTAACCACTACCTGCCCCCCAGCCAAAGAAACCTCACACCCACACCCCAAAAATATAAAACCTGATGTTCTATCCGATGGTGAATGTACTCAGGAATACTTCAAACTTCACAGAGTTTGATCTATTCCTCAGATGTATAACATTCAAAATACAGCATTAAAACTACACTGGTGGATCTATGCTGACAAATAAGTTTCTTAAAGAAAAAGCTGTGTAAAAGATCTCTACCTTGCTGGAAGTGTATTTAGCAACATGAACTTGACAACTGACTTTATTCCTTCTAATAAAGTAATATTACACCATGAATTTGTTCTCATGCAGATTTTAAACAGCTTACAACTTCCTGGCATTTTCTTCTTCCCACCAGTAGGTCTTCTAAACACAAGTGTTAAGCACACACTGTTCTATTCGGACCTTGGCTGGTGAACAAGCTTTTAGCCACGTGTTCTGTTCATGTACCTTAACCACCACAGAAAATACCCAAGAAAAGAAAGGGCAGAACCTCAGATGTGCAAGACAGCATTGTTTTACAGAAATCAAGGGATCTATGTCATTATGTCCTACTTGTAAGTAGGCATAAATAATACACAATACCAACATCAACATTTCACTAATGAACACTTAAGAAAATGATTGAAAAGGGTACCTGAATCTTTCTTGTCCTGCTGTATCCCATATCTGCAGTTTTACATATTTACCACCAACATTTATGATCTTCGAACCAAATTCCACTCCTATAGTATGATTTGAGTCATCCTTGACTAAAAAAAAAAAAAAAAGAAAGCAAAATTTATTTAGAGTGAATAAATAGGTTTTACATAATCCAACTGATGTAAAATCAAAACTTCTCAGTGCTCCAATTACAAACTGCTTCCCGAGCCACCAAATTCAGTGCCACTCAGAATTCTACTGCCACCATGCAGAAATGTTCTTGCAAATTTGAAGAGTTAATTCAATTCAAAATTACTGTTAGAAATGGCTGCCTTAATTAAATCATTCCCAGGTCACGTTAATAGATGGCAAGGTAACTTTTGTACACTTTTTTTTCCTCATCGTGTTTTCTGATATTTCAGTGCCATTTAAAATTAAAATTCATGGAATGGCAGAACACACAAGGACACAGTCTTCCCATGAATAAGCAAGAGCTACTTCTTTAAAGCATGAAGATCCTTGTTTTATGTACACTGTTGCTATCACAGATTCTCAGTTGAAGATCAATCATAGTATCATGCCATGTTCTTTAGTGATTACACATTCTTATCCTAGAGCTACTCCTCAAGAGATAGAGTAAATTACCATTCGGTTGCAAAAGATAACAGTCACCTTAGATTTACAAAGGATTCTAAAAATGCTTATTTTTCTTTAATCATGATGCTAAATGCACTAACATTTACAATGGAGTCTCTTTACCAGTATTTATCATAAAACACAGTCCTTAACAAAGAACACAGAGTATCTATTTATTTAGAAAGAGACTGCAGGCTTTCTAAATCTACTCAAGCAATTCAACTTTTCTTTCATCTACTTAGTATTTTTTCTAGAAAAGCCAAGTCTCCACTATACACCTAGGGAAGCTTATAGCTGCAAGATACAATTATCACAAAAAATTAAGTCTGTATTTTCATCAACATACTGTTATATTTATTTGAGAGTAAGAGGGAATACTGGTCAGTATCAGGCTTTTGATTAGAGGCAGTGAGCAATAAGGATTACAGCATGGTTGTGAACATAATTCTCAGTCAAAATCTTCACCCATACAAGGAAAAGAATTACAGGAACTTCCATACAAAGAATAGATACTCATGTAGGCAGAGCCTTCATCTCTGGTACAAAGCAATGGAGAACTCTTTACCATGCTCACATATACTTACATTTCTTTTCAATAAATTGGTGTAGTAAACAGGATTTTCCAGTTCCAGCATTTCCTATGACCAAGAATTTAAACAGGAAATCTGAAGATTAAAAGACAAAAAAAAAAAAAAAAAATCGCTGAATTTCAGTACACACACTTTTGTCACAAGACCAAGTACACAAGCCAGCTATTCTCTATTATCTGTTATTCCAAAAAGAAAGGAATAGATGACAAAATTAACAAAACAGCAATAAATCTGAAGAATAACCCAGTGTGTTCAATAGTGATGTTACAAAGTAAGAGCTAAGAATGCCATTTGTTCATGGAGATAAAAGAATGACAAGGACAGAAATGGCTGGATTTGAATTCAGTTAAAATAGGCCTAATAACAAGTATATGGTTGGCTTGTATTCCACAACCTGTTTTAAGGGCATATAAACTATTAACTATAGACAGTACAAATGCCCTATATAGATGTCATTTCTTAAAATCTGTATAGTTTTGTACTTTTAAATTTTATTCACATTAATTTGAACTTCTCTACATTAACCACTTAATATTATAAAGCTGAATAACTACAGTATTTTTCTACAAACATACAGGCAAGGAGTAATTTTACTCTGGGATGCCTGCTTTCCCATTTCCTCCATATGGTAAATTAAGATACAGGTATTTGGCACTTCATCTGCTTATTGAGCCATTTACATCAGTGTTTATTAGTAATACCTGTATTCAAGATTTATGGTCCATTCGTATTGTTTTAACAGTTACATATAATGGTTTAATACTACCTCACCAGATCTGCTATCAGTTTAGCTACAGACTGAAAAGGCTTCCCTGTCTTAGCACTCTCAAACATACACACAGATAAACTGTGATTAGAAAGTTTACAATTGCTTCCGCTAACACAGAGGCAACAGTTGGTGCAAGATTCACTATTTATTTGTCTACCAGCAACAGCTTTTTTTACAGCCATCTTTATAATTTAATGCACACTTTCTCTTACAAATATAGTGGCTCTCCAGAAGACATTGGGTAAGCATTCAATGAAAATTAGTAAGTTTGAAATATCAACAAAGATAAAAACTTACCATTAATTTCATTAACAGTGTTCACAGCTATCAAGTGGTTAAACAGATATTGGCCCATGGGGTGGCAGAATAAAAAACAGAATGAAGACTATGCTAAGCAAGTCAAAGCACTGACACGTTACTCTATCAGAACCTCCTTTTGAGACTTCAGTTTTACAAATGGAATTTAATATGCACACAAACCTATGTGCTCATTCCATTTTTATGGTACATCATAAACACCCCCCAAGCAATGGTAGAGACAACAAGCAAGTTTCTTATATGGTAAGAAAATTCCCATTGTTGAAAAGCCAACAGCAAAACAGAGGGCTATTACTCCTGAGAATGTCCACCATCTGGTGTCTTCACTCGTCGTCCAAATTTTACTCATATTTAAAATGGGGCAGTGTTTTACTAAGGATCTTTGGTTTTTTACATTTTACCTTTGCATGACTTTTCTTGTTTTGAATGTTGTAAAACACTTGGTATAGAATCTGTATTCTAACCTTCTCAGAAAGAGACTGCTGTTTCTTGCTCACAAATATGACCATTTACATGCTTAAGACATTCTGTTCCAAACTCCTCTCACTCTGCACGCCCCCATCCAGCTGCTCATGCTTTCTGGATGAAAAAAAGTAAGTTACAAGAAGGATTTTGCTTCAGGTTGTGAAAATTGTGTGTGTTATCTCCTCTAAAGAAGGCCCTTCATGTCATCTCAACTGCAAAACAGGCTGAAGCTGAGAACACTTCATTCTAACCAAACTTCACTGTTAATATGAAATGTAGATACATAGCCTCAAAGTGTTAGGTTAAGAAAAAAAAAAAACAAACCTCTGAAAGAAAGCCAAGTTTCTCTTTTTATGGACCAAATATCACTAGTTAGCTGCCTTGTGCACCTTTTTGTATATTTAAACTACTGTGGGTGTGTGTAATCTCACTGGTTTTACCACTTGTAGAGTTCCTCAAAGTGTGAGATGTTCTGAGACATAGTCACAATTAAAATAACCTGTTTCTGGTCTCCACAGTTTTTCCCCAAACCAAATCTGAAATCCAGTTAAAACTGGTTCTCCTTTGTATCTGGTGAATGCTGTTTGGCTCATTTTCTTGTTAAAAACAACTACAAATTTCAAGTCCACCTGTTGTTTTTTTTTTTTTACCCCCATGGAAGACTCAGATTATTGACAGTAGTGAAACAACTACTGTCAAACTAAACCAGGAGAAGAATAAAATCCACTCCTATACTAACTTGCTCTGTAATTGTAGGCACTGGTTGTTAAATATGGTTGATGAAGCCATACTTGTGCAACCCCCAGAATTGTGCTGAACATTTAGCACACTGCTCTGCTCTGTGCAGACAAGCTGCAGGCCAGTGAGAAATTGAGACAATGGTGTCACTGTCAGACACTGATCTGGAATAGCTTCAGAACAGCAGTGTATTTTTCCTGAGGTGTTTTACATTGAGGTGCTTTATATTTTGCTCTGAAACAGAGAGTGATATATGGGGATTTTATATTCACCTCTTTAAATCGAGAACATATTCTATATTATAGACTCCTAATTCCTATCAAGATTCTACTGTGCCAGACAACTTTAAAAGGGAATCTTTCCTACAAATAAATCACTTTGATGTCTACTCAACACCTGTCTACTACTTAGGAGACAAAAAATACATTTTCCTCTGGCAACACAGCAGTGAAACCTGAAACTGCAGGTACAATTCACTTGTTCGTAGTATGAAAGAAAGATAAATGTATTTTATTCTACCAAAGAACGGAAATATCGCATATTATAATAAAAACCTCAAAACCTTTCTCTACCAGAGAAGGCAGCAATGTTTCCAAACACATGTAGGCTCATACAGTAAATGATACTCTTAAGTTACATTCACAAGTGTAATTTATTCTATCAGTTTAAACTCCAATTTTATGTAAATTGTTCAACATAGCAAAAGGTTTTTAGACTTATGTTAACAGTTCATCCACAATCACGAGATTACACATTTCAGGAAATACTTCAGAATACTTTGCACGTTTAATCAACTGCAAGGAAGGGAAGAAAATGGATTTGCCAATGCCAGAAATCACAAATATCCATATTTAACAAGTTTCTAAGATCACAACCTAGCATGTTAATGATAAGGTAATACCAGGTAAGCACAGGAAGACCAGTTCTCATTTTGTTATTCTGGAATTTCTTTCTTATAATGTCATTCTGCATGATATCAGGAACCACATCAGTTAAATTTTTATACCTTTGTTTATTGCTGGATTTAGGACATGAAATATCTTCTCTTTAAACTGTACAGATTATTAAAAAACATACAACAGTTCAGAAACACAGAAACTGAATGAGATTGGACAGATAGCTTCTTCTAGCCAAACTGTAACATCACTGTGTGCTCACACTACGAAAACCTTTTATATAATAATTCTTTGCAATTTCCCCAAATACAACTCATATGGTAGTGTTTGCATTACTGCTTAACTGCTCTAGTTTTGCTTTTTGGTGTCCTCTTCCCACTCGTCCCAGAGAAGTTAAGTCACTTCATTTTTATAACCCTTTTTATTTTGATTTTTGTGTTTGACAAAGCAGCTCTGAGCTCCAACATTCCAGTTAGCTGCCAAGCTTGTCACCCTAGAGAAGTTTTTCTTCTGAATTCCGTTGTTCCTCCTTCTTGGAAAAGCTGAAAAGCACATCACTGAGATGTTACAAATGCTTGCTACCATGCTGGCTACCGAGAAAGTCAGAAAGTTGAAGTACTTTGCCTGTAAATAAGATCATCATTATATAGAAAGGACTTAGGACAAAACCCGAATTCTGTGTCAAAAGGAAAAAGGTTACAAGACATACACTACAGAGAGCATAAAGAGATGAAAGATAACATAGCATGGCTGTTCAAGGAAATAAGGCAGTATGAAAAATCAGCTTACTCTCCGCTGTGAGCTACACGCATCATCTGATCCCAAACTGGGTAGGGAGTGCAGGGAACAAAACTTATTTTCTTATTTTTTATAGGTGAAAAGGAGTAAAACTGAGGCTCCACCCCAAAGATGCACCAGCAGCTAAACTACACCAACTACGTGGTTTGGGAGGGGTGAGGGAAGAGAGGAGGGGAAGTTGAAGGTAAAGAAGAAGGGAGACAATTGTGAGCTTTGACTCAAGCACCAGCAAAGCCAGATGTTAACGTGGAAACCAACCCCAGACACCTAGCCTCCTCCTTTGACTGAAGTTTACTCCAGCAGAAGGAATAATTGAACAGCTTCTGAGCAACTGCAGCTTAGTCTTTAAAATGTAATGAGGATTAAATTGTTTCTTATATGCCTGCTAATACAGAAGGGGGGGGGGTAGGGGGGAAAGACCAAATTATACCCTCACTCTCAGTTTGGTCGTCTTCCAACTCTTTGACAAAGAGTAGAATTTACATTCACTAATGCTGACCCTTTGGAAACTCTGTTACTCATATAATGAAAAAAAGTCTTCTACTAGTTAGACATCTTCTATTTTGCAGAATTCTGCATAAGGAAAGACTGTTCTGAAGCATTGCTACTGGCATACACTGCCTCTAAATGAGAGAAAGAGGAGCTATTCTCCCCACTTACTCCTTTCTCCAGTAATAAGTGTTACCGAGATAAACAGGTAGCACAGATAAACCTGGCTCTATTCCAACCTGCATAATGAATACGAAAGATGGAAGATCTGCTTCCTTACAAGCAAAAACAGCTATGCCCTCTAAGCAATAAAATTAGATTTGAAATAAACCAAAGGCCAGGGTGATAAGTGCTGGGAGCATCAGATAAAGGACTGGTGGGGGGGAGGAGGGAGAAGTGAGGAAATGGGAAGAAAAGATAAACTTTTAAAGAATGACCCTCCTGTCCCTAAAGCAGCCTGTTTCAAAATTCATGGAGTTTTCTTGTATTTATGATTGTTTTGGTTTTAATTTTGGCACTTTGTAATGAATAAACAGATCAGAAAGCTGAGAACAGAAGATACACAGCTGATGAAACAGATCTAAGGGAAAGAAAATGAAGATTACAAACAAGGAATTTAGTGCCAAGACTGTGAGAGGTTGGTTGAAACCAACAGTACTTGGTTGAAAAAAAGGAAGAGATCAGAATCACAGAAGGGGACAGAAATAGTTGGGAAAACTGGGTGAACAGGAAAGCTTCAAAGAACACATATACAGAGAAAAGAACTCACAGAGGAGAAAAAAACCAACCAACCCAACAAACAGGGAGACAAAAGTAAACTAACTGAGGTGGATAATGAATTAAGATAGGTGGAAAGGACAGACCAGAAGAAAGACTTTTTGTTTGTCATGGATTGAGAAAAATATA
>NW_009911219.1:0-38333 GCF_000696875.1 Nestor notabilis | reverse complement strand
CCCTCTCCAGGTTTCTTGTAGCCACTTTAGGGACTGACTGCAGCTGCTCTAAGGTCTCCCCTTAAGGAGCCTTCTCTTCTCCAGGCTGAACCAGCCCAGCTCTCTCAGCCTGGCTCCAGAGCAGAGCCGCTCCAGCCCTCACAGCATCTCTGTGGCCTCCTCTGCACTCACTCCAACAGCTCCACGTCCCTCTTGTGTTGTTGCCCCAGAGTTGGACTTGCACAAGTCCACACAGATGACATCAGTTGCTCTTCCTTTATCCACCAGTGCTGTGGCCCCCTCATAAAAGGCCTCCAAATCTGTTAGGCATGATTTGCCCTCAGTGCAGAAATCTTCATGCTACACTGTGAGACCCACTATGAGTATAATGTCAGCAGGAGTCAACAAGATTTAAAAATTTGATTTTAGTATTTATTGATGACATTTCCTAACCGATGAAATTATTTCATAAAACCTGAATGTGCTGTTATATTCACAAAAAAACCTCATAGTTATGAGTAGCTGTTACTGGCCTGTACCAGTGCAGCTTGTCTTGAACTTTCACACAAGATCTGATGGTATTATTGGGGTTTTGTACTGCAAGAAACCCATTTGCAATTCTAACTGGGGAAAAAAAAAAAAAAAAAAAAACCCAAAAAAAACCAAGAAAAAAAAAAACCAAAAAACAAAAAACCATTCAGCTCTGGCTATTTCTCAATTGTTAGGATACTAAAATAATGTACATCTCTGTGGATGTTATCCAGACACAGAGACCACAGCAGTCTGCCTTACGCAAACATGATTATCATGTGCCTCCTTTGTGTTTTTGGTGTAGCTCAAACTACTGCCAGATTTTCACCTCCAACTCCAATTTTTTTTTAAGAAAGACAAAAAAGTCAACTTCTGATTTCATGAGGATGAAAACACCACAATATTTCTAGAGCTCTAAATCCCTGAACAGATTTTTCCTTAAGTGCTAGTGCTGAATTTCAACATTTCTTCATATTTTAAGTGTATAAAGAATTCTGATGGAATGGCATCAGTACTGAACATAATTTAAATTCAGTGGCAAGCTATTATATTTAAGGTAACTAAAATATCCACAGGGGTTTTTGCTTTCTGGGGACAAGCATTTCAATAACATATTGAATTTTAGCACTCAAGGCCATATTCCAGCACACTCATAAGAGGTTCTATTTGTACAGTTATTAATCATCTATTTCTATATGCTTTGCAAAGGTGATAGTACACGACTACTAAAGTAGCATAAGTGACAAATAGCATGCTGTCCCCTATTCACTGCTTCTTTTTAAGCGGCTTCATTGCTCAGGAGAGGTAGCAGGCTGACAGCCTTGCAGAATGTGGTCTTTGTTTCCTATAGCAAAGTGTAACTGGGGCTGTGGCAATATTGTTGCCCAAACAATACGCCTCTGAGGTGCTTGCTTTAATGATCACGGTCAGAATTCTTTCAATTTGCAATTTAAAGGAAATTAATCTGCAACTGTGGCAAACTGGATATAATCTTAATGTACCAAAGATCAGAATAATGGTCTAGAAATAAATTAATAGGTCAGAAATTTGCCCGTTCAGTGATTGAGCTGTCTTGTCAACTATAATGGCTTCATAAAGCCATTGATGGAAGCAATAATTTGCATTCTCTGTCCTTATTTTGTTCTGGAATCATAATCCTTAACATTGGTTTTGCTGTTCACTTCTACCTCAATCAGAAGACTGCCAGTACAGGTGCAGATAGGTAACTAACAGTGTGCTAGTTACTTCACGAAGGTGAACTTCCTCACTCTGTGTACTATTAACCTCCCTGTATTCAAAGTGCTCTGGTAGTTTCTACCAAAGTAACTGCAGATCAGGCTTGCCTCAAGCATGGTGAATCCCAGTGAGATACCTGTAACAAAGGGCTATCCCAGCTTTTACCTGTACCTCATGAGGGACTCTTGGGCCTCACTTCATTATAATGTGGCTCCAAACTACTAAGTAGCACACTGGTTTTTGAAGGAACAGAAGTGTCTTAGACAAGACAAGATTTAGAGTTCTCTCCATCTACGCTCCCCATTAAACAAAATCAAAGTTCATTCCTCTGCCTTTCCTCTGTCCCTTCTTCCACAATAAATAAGGATTGCCAGACTATACAGTGACATGTAGGAAGTGACACAGTTCCCACACAAATGGTAGACCTATTTTTTCTGGGAGGAGGAGAGCAGATCAGCAAGCAGATGCTGACAGCACATATATGCAGACACAGAAGTTACTATCATTTTCCTCATTATAAACATTAAGTATTTCTACACTGTATTAACCTTGTCTCAGAAGGTTGTCAGCAACCAACTCACAACAGAGACTGGATGCTCTGTAAGGAATACATTGGGAATGCTCTACGCCAGATAATTCAAGTTTCTGGATGCTTCCTGAATCATCATATTAGGCTAAATCAGAATTTTCAGGAATCAAGGGTAAATACTGACTCAAGATAAAATTATCCTCAGCAAATTCTTTAAGTTGGTCACAGAACCACAGGAAGACCCAGCTTCTGCCGTCAGAGTTAGCAGAGACATCTCTCAGGACTGAGCAACAGTGGTTAGCTGAACTAACTGGTGAACTACTACTCTCCTCTCTCAATAAACTATTTATTAATAACCCTAATAATTAGATAAAAAAATTGAGGAAAATATGAAGATATGCACACCTCCTACATATTTTCCCAGGCTTTCTGAAGCACTAAATCAATTTACAGCAGTGTGTAAATTTTCTGTAATAATCAATAATGCTTTAAAATGTCAGCACTTTTTAGTGCTTAAGTAACTCAAAAATTAAAATTGGCTGCTTGTAGAAAGCTGAACTCAACAATTACAGCCATTTCAAGGAAAAAATGTTTTGTTAGTCACCAAAAAATTATTAAGAAATATTATTAAGAAATTATTAAGAAATAACATCATTAGGAGCAACTAAAATCAGATATTGCATAGTATACTATTACATGTTTATTTTTATACTTATTGTGAGGGTGCTGAGGCGCTGGCACAGGGTGCCCAGAGAAGCTGTGGCTGCCCCATCCCTGGCAGTGTTCAAGGCCAGGTTGGACACAGGGGCTTGGAACAACCTGCTCTAGTGGAAGGTGTCCCTCCCTGTTGCAGGGGGTTGCAGCTGGATGAGCTTTAGGGTGCCTTCCAGCCCAAACCATTCTGTGATTCTATGACTCTACCTAATGATAACCAAAGCATCCACTGAACTGGGCAAGCTTATACTGAGTACATCAGAAGTCCATGCTGTTAAAGACACAGGTTCATCATTTACTAGGGTTCCAAATACACACAATAAGGCTTACATAACAATGTCCATCTGCAGAGGCCATATAAATTTTCCTCCATAATACTCAAACAAAAATCCACATTAAGCCATTTCCTATGGTCTCCAAAATGCCAAAACTGGGGTGGACTCTCAGGATTAAGAGCAACCATCACTGGTTATCTTTCTTCTTCTGTTTCAGTGCTCACTTGGGTTTTGACTGTGGCTCAAATGCTGAACCATACAGAATCTATTTCAGACTGCTTAGTTTCTACTATTAATTAACCTGTATTATCTGTATTAACTGTATTGTAGTTAACCACTGCAGAATGAATTAATCTTCCTTCTGTAAAAATATTACTGCAATTGATATCAGAATCTAAAGCATCAAGACTTCCGCATATAACTTCTCAGCTTCAAAATCACCTGAACTAGACTTACTTCTTGATCTGGTTAGTAAATATGCAGACCAGGTTGCTCTAACCTTTGCCTTACAGGTTACAGGAAGACACATGCTCACGAGCTTGAGATCCAGTACAGAGCTCTACATGCAGCAATGTATGAACTTCTGCATTACAATATGAATTGGCAAGTTTCAATTTTAGGAAACATTTTAGGAATGAGAACTTCAGAGTACAATAATCTCTCACTGAATAGTGCTTTCAATCTGTAACAATAACAATTTTGCCTATAAACTTCAGTCCAAGCACCACGGGTGACATTTGCTACATATTTTCTTAGAAGAGGCTTTTCCATGTGCACTCTTCATGTCACCAGGTAAGATTCAATGTAAAAGTTCACGTTAAGAGGTTTCAGTATTTATTCATAAGGATAAAATTAGGCTGACAGAATTCCACTGGGAAAGAAAGCAAGTTCATTCAAATGAAACATTCAAATAAAAGAAGGTTCTGCAACTGAACAAAAGGAAAGGCAGAAAAGTCTGTTTGATAGAAGAATTGAAGGCAGTCCTGGTCTCCACACACTCTCTTCTCGTCACCACTAAGTATTTTTCTGATATATGTATAAGACTGATTATTTTATTGAAGTAATTAATCAAGTAATGACTACACTTGTGTGTTCAATTATAGTCTTTATGGTTGATTAATCTTTATAATACATGTCATTACTGGCTCTATTTTTTTCCACCCAGGGCAAAGAAGGCCAATGTAAAAAATGAGAAGACATCTACAACAAACTTGTACACTTAGAAGGTATAGTAACAATGGTAAGGGCACATTTTTCATTGTCAGAAATATTGGTTTGTTTGCTGAAGCTGAAAAATAAAATTAACAATTGCTAAAGATAAAATTCCTATGCAGTAGCACCAACTTGCTTTTTAATCATTAGAAAGCAGGCTCTTCAAGAGTCATAATGCCCCTAAGCTTTCCAGAGACACTAGGGAAGGAAAGAAAGAAAAAAGCTGTACATTTACTATCTGATTTTACATTATCCATTTTTGTGTCAATCGCTATGATTAAGGTAATCTTAAGTCACATCACCTCTAGTAGCAAGTACTGTTGGTGTTAATTTATAGAGAGTACTGGGCAAAATCCATACTTTCTGAATCAGAACACATGCTGCTACAAAAAAATTGCTGTTGAGTCAACTGGCAAATTTAATGACTCACTTGTTTGAACTTAACAAACACATCCTTTCACAAGAAAGCAAGGTGCCTAATGCTATGACAGCGAGCAGATTTGATGGAGAATAAGTACTTTTAAGACTCAGAAGTTATCACAAGAATTGATTTGGGCTAATTCCATTAGGAGTACATTAGGTAAACAAATTTAGATTCAAAGGACAACAGAGCAAATTAACACATTCACAGAGTGAAACAACAGCATCAATGTCTCCAGGGATAGGTTGCCCACAAATCTGCACAAGGATTCATTGCTTTGGGAGTACAAAGGCTTAGGTATGCTGGGATTGATTGCCTCAGTCCTGTAAGTACCATGTATCCACATTCAGCATTACACACACCTAATTTTAAATATACTGAGGATGACGAGAATCATAGAATAGTCAGGGTGGAAAAGACCTTAAGATCATCTAGTTCCATCCCCCTGCCACAGGGGACTAGCCACATACTTACGAAATACAAATCAAATACCAAATCCAAATGTACAAACAAGTGCCAAAACATAGTTTGGCATTTGATTTGGTTCCAATAAGCCACAATGAAATCTCACTTAAATCTCCAAATCAGTTCAGATGATTTTAAGTCAGTATGGTGCAACATTACCAAGTTTCACATTGTGTCTGATGGCTACACAAACTGCATGAACCTCAATGTAGCTTGTAGTGAAAGATGCAGCAGCTTCAGCTATTTCACATTTATCAGTCTTTGCTGAAGGAGACTCCCTCTGCTTGGCTACTGTTCCAGTTTCTTGCCTCTAGTGGAAAAGCAGCCAGTTCATAGTGCTGCAGGAGTTGGACTAAGCTCTGCACCTTTTCTTTAACAACCAGTGTATTTTTGGACAGAGAAGAAAGCAGGGTGCAAATACCACCCTTTTCACAAGCATGAAGGGAAAGCAAAAGAGAAGATTTTCCTACCAACGCAGCCAAGACAGAAGAAAGAAGGATAAGCTCAAGAAACCATGATGCTTCAGTCTTCTGTCACTGTCTTCTCCCGCTTACCACTGAACAGGTAAGGGGCCAGCTGAGTCAAACTTTGTACTACTTTGGCTACTGCTTCCTTCTACTCATATATACCTCTCCAAGTCTATGTGGAGTCTGCTTCCAGTATGTCAAATTCTAATTTGTCTTACTTCAAACTGGAGTCCAACTCATACATCTAGTTAACTCAACTTTGCTAATGGCCATGGGAATACAGGCTGAAATCCACATAAGCACAAACCATCCAGCACCATCAACCACCTGTACTACAGCCACAGGCTTCACTGTGTTCTCAATACTTGTCTTTCCTTCCTATTAACCCCCCAGGTCAGGAATAGGCGTATATAAATTTGAGCTCTATCTGCCATTCAACATATTATTACCAGGTGCCCTCCCTTCTCACTAGCAATTAAGCAAGAAGAAAAAAAATGAAGAGGAAAAATATCAAACCAGAATCATTTGCACAGCATTAAAATCACAATAAAGAATTCGTATCTGCAAATGTTCAAATAAAAACTATGTAGTTTAGGTTTTTATGACTCACCAGGTCACATTATTCATAGGAATTCATAACTGTTTAGTGATTTCATGATGACAATTGTGATTACTGAAAGTTTTACTGATAATGCTACAAAACAACCTTTGCCCCTCTCCAGAGCATACTTGTTAGACAGGAAGAAGAGTAAATCCCTGGTTTATTTCATGGACATTATGCAATGAGATGCATTAGTGAAAGGTATTGGTACAGTCGATCAACTGGAATACCCACATTTGTACCAAAAAATTTTTAACCCAATATTAGCTCTTAATATCCTATAATCCTTCAAGTCGTCATTTGGCTGATTCTAATTAGAAAAGCAATGAAAACAGACTCTCCCCATCGCAATGTTTCAGAAAGCTGTGCTGGTTTTACAGTTAAGATGCACTTGTAATTGCTTTGTGTGAACATTCCCTGAAAGGGAAAAGAAAAATAAAAACCCAAACCAATCATTTCTCAATGGATGAAGATTAAGTAAAGATAGTTGCTCTCTTGCAGTTGGAATTATGCAATGTTATATGGACAAGTTAGTTTATTGAACAATGAAATTTTGTGTGGTCTGGACACTATGAATTCTGCCGGAATTGATGAAATCAGAGCCTTCGGGGAATCCAGGCACTTCTGTTGATATCTAGAAAGAGTTGTGACCTTGCCAAAGACTTCACTTTTCACTTAACCTTCACAACAGCATTCCACGAGGTCCAACTTTGTCTGTCTAGCTGAGTACAGACATCCAAAATTTCTTCTGCTCAATACTGTGCAGAGAGGAGCCAGCCCCCGGATTGATACATTTTATCACATAGTTACATTTAACATGGAATTGTGCCTACAAGATTTAGGCCCACCGAGAGGTCATGCTTCGTTAGGATAGCTCAGAGGGAGTGCAGAGTGAACTTATAAACTGTCTGTGCCTTTATTTGCAGATGTACACATGGAGCCTGGTCAATGCCCCGACAATTAACACTGATGTGTAAGTCAAATACATTCTTCTACTAACAAAGGTGAGTGAGGTGTCATCCCTCCTCCCCATCACATGAATTAATTCTCTGCAAAGGTGAAGAACAGTTGACTGACATCTGCAAGGCCCTTTAGTCTAATGCTTCACTCTAACACAGGAGCACAAGCGTACTGTACAATATGCAATAGGCCCGAAGCTTCCCAAGGCAGCAGAGGCACGACAGGCAGGGTGAGCTGTCATAGTGGCAGCATCCCATCTTTCTCTGGGTTCTCCCTCTGTCATACTCCATAGTGGCATTTTCATCATCTTTCTCAAGGGGAAGAGAGCTATACCAACCCTCCACTCCAACCCACGTCTTTATGGCAAGGTTTGGTGAGCATAACCATTTGAGCACTATAAAGAGGCACTGGAGTCTGTAAGTTATTAGTAAGACATTTGTGGGATCTTTTAAGAGACCCGGAGAGTTTCAGGCTTCAAGCTAAAGACCTTCAGCCTAGTCCCAAATCAAAGATTATTACTGCTCCAGAATGAATGTGTATTAAACAGCTCTTTGAAACCACTGATTCCTGTCCTATGCTTTAGCATCTTCAGCTTAGAGACCAGGGGGTTTTGCCTTCCCAAATTTGCATCTCCTGTGAAAACACTGCTGTGCTGTCTGCCAAGTCAGTAGAGTGCTTGACAACAAACAAGTGACAGGAAGCTGCCAGTAAGCCAAACAGTAGGTTTACAAGCTGAAAAGACATCATAAAAAATAATCAGGCATTCACCAAAGCAGAATTATAGGCTCCAAAATTGGAGCATATTCCTGTCATAACCTGTAAACACTAATGGCTGAATCCACCTTGAGATTTACAATGTATTGTATTTACTATTGGGAAAGAAAGATAAGTTTAAAGTATTAGCTTAGAAAAGTTATTTCTTTAAAGTGACACCCTGGTGTTGATAAGAGTTCTCCACCCATGACTGCAAAACTGTGTTTATTCAGCTTACCAATCAAAATTGACATTGTCCTCAGACCTAGAGGATCAGTGAAACTTAGGGAGAAGAAAACAAACAAACCAACTTCAGTATCCTCCTGCTTCATAAATTAGAAACAACAGCCTGATAATAAAACCAGTATGATCATGGACTTCTTCATGTTGGCAATTTCAAAATGACAACAGACAGAGTCAAAAAAAGACAACAGAGTTTGATTTTCATAAACTAGTCTGACCCTCCAGGGCTAAGAATAGCAGAAAACAAATGAAAACTAATTTGTAGTTTTGCTGGTAAACTAAGCATGACAAGAAAATAGTACAGGATGAATGTAACCTCAAAATGTTACATCTATCTATATGCTCATCTGAATACATCATTTCCTTCTCTAAAGAACAAAGTCCTTGCTAGCCTCTGTCTGGCAGACTACATTATCAAATTGCTACAGTTCAGAAGAATGCTTCCTTCATACTCAACATTTTCCCTGCAATAAATACTTTAGTTTTAATTACAAGTTATGCCATTGTACAGACAAGTATTACCATTTGCTAATATGTGAATTGTTGAGGTTTCCTTTCAGAAGTAACAATGCAACTTCTTTTACACTATCAGGATTCATTAATGTGTGTAAAAACTCCCAGAAAAAAAAAAATCACAGTTGTTTCACTTGCAGGTACTAGCATAACATGAAAAGAAGATGATAGTGAAGGTGCCTTAAAATATGAGCTCAATTACTTTTGCAGTGTGCAGATTAAGGTTATATCTATACTGCTTCTGAGAGTTACCCTGGAGGTCATCCTCAACTGGCATTCTTTGCTTTTTCCCCCCATCTGTACTGTACTTCAGAGCCTATACCTATGTCTGTCATATGATACTCTCTTATTTCCCCAGCATGAGGCAGTGTTGTGTGCAGACTCCTTACACGCTGCAAAACACAGCCCTTCACAAAGAGCCTGTTCTTACATGATTGCACCTATTGGTAAGAAAAAGGAAAAGGGGTACAGTCGATCACAAAACAAACTGAGGGTCTGGAGTACTGGTGGCAGACATTTTATGCTACAGACTACACTGTAAGAGCACATTTCAAACAAGAGGGCTGGGCAAGGAACTGGGGTTGATCTCATGCCCAGAATTCTACCCTAACTTCTACCAGGTAGACAGCATCCATCAGTTCACTTACCTCTGGGAGATGAGCATATAGGTTTAAAAGGTAGAGATGTTGTTAGCTCTATTCTGGAGGGTAAGTTCTTAGCCCCCTCTTAAGTCAACAACAAGACTGCTTTGACTTCATTTGCATGACTAAGAGTATGAGAGACATTTGCCACAGGAGCAGTAATTTTTATGTAAGCATATGGATGGCCATATTCCTAACTTCTGTGATTTTTATAGCTGATGGTTTCTTAAGAAAACACTACTGGCATCTAGTTACTGGCTGAATTTTTTATATGTTTTAAAATGTTCTGAGGTATTCTGACTACAAAGAAAATGCCAAAAATGTTGGAATATCCAAGTACTCCATCACACTCTAAATATTCTAGCAAATAAGAAGTAGCCCAGTTTTACAAAATATACTGTTTGGCTCACCAGCCCTCAGCCCCCACATGGTTTTTAAAGCAAAGCCCAGTAAATGTGTACGCTACTGATACATACACCTAAGGAACTATATGGGTGTTTTATCTGTTGAGCACTGCTATTACATGTACATGGTGAGGTAAGCACACACTGTTAACAAGGATAAAAGAAAATGATCTATGCTGCCCAAAGATTTGCAAGTGCTTGAATACATACTGAAGAAGACAGTCCACTGTAATTCCCTCCTAGAATCCTTGCTGATTTCCTTACTCCTTCTTCCTGCCTCATCTGGCAAAACTTCAGCATCTCCCTTTACTTCTCTCTAACAGTGTCCAGGATGTTACAATATTAAGTTCTGGTAATACAGCTAAAATTACCATATTTTGAGTACTCTTGCCATTTATTCACCAAAGTGTGTTCACTCCAGTATACACTTATCTTTTCTTCCTACTGGCTCCATTAATTCATTGTATTTTACCAAATTTGTATTTCTTCCACCTTTTGAACATAGCAAAGAAGCTGCAAAGAACAAAAAACTCACTCAAACCCAAAATATTAAAAGGTTCAAGAACATTCCTAAAAATTTACTCAGACTGGAATGAGCAGTCATAGCATACCGCAGTACACTTCCATAGACTGCCTGCCTCTTTAAACGCTTGTCAATTCTATATGAAATATGGGCATCCTGGTGTCAGGAGGATTTCTTGATATTCCTTTATGTTTACCATTGGAAGCACCATGAATAATGCAAATAACAAGGTCATCTCACTGAGAAGGCCGAGTTATTTAAGGTCTACCACAGTAATCCTCTTCTTCCAGAAAGAAGATTTTGTCATTATTAGTGTCAACCATAGGTCACTTGAATATAAGACTTCATCAATGTCAATTAAACTCTGTGACCTTCAGTAAAACAGCAGAATCAAAGTTAATTCAAATACTAATAAATATAATTCCTTTCATCATTTAAACACTGGTTTTATCTACAATTAATGTTTTCAGATAATAAAAGTAACAGTCAACCTCATCAGAAAATTGTCTGATGTATTAAAGTATTAGACTTAAAATTACTGTAAATTATTTGTTGTAATTTTCCAAATTAACAAAGATTAACCACAGGTATCTGTGCACTTATCCTCTAAATGATTATTTGAATGTGTTATAGTAAAATATTTGATAAAACTATAATTCTTACTGCAATAATTCAGTGTATTTTCAGAACTTAAAAGCATTTATGCTTTTACAAGCAATGTTTCTCAAGTCATACTGAATTTCAGGCTTCTTTCTGTAAGACTTCAGTATAACTTCACACATAAAACACTTATGAAAACAGATTCATGTTTTCAGTTTTCAAGACCTCAGCACTTCCATAGTGAATTATGTAACGTAAGATTGCAATGGCTGTATTAATCGAAATAGTCAACTGCATATTATCTTATACATAATTAGATGTTTTGGTTGATGCAAAAAAACCCCTTACAGTTATAAATATGAAATAGTAAGACTAGGTGTTTTCTATGTTTAGTAACCCTATTGGTCAGACTTGCAGTACAGTATATATATATGGTTCATGAATCATCTGGAAATACATGAGAATTGTGTTAAATTACATGAGAATAAACATTTCTTGACATTTTAACAGACGAGTAACTTAATTTCTGTAATAACACTGTATCTTAATAAAAAATGGTTTTGCTTTTCAATTTGCAGATTATCAACAATGCCGTAGAAACACTTTCAAATATAAGTGCCAGAGGAGATGCTCAAACCATACAAGCTTCTAGTATCCAAATAAGGTTTAACCGATCTTCAGAGGCCATGACTCCTTATGTCCATTCAAGGTTCCCTTTTGAACAAGTTTTCTTATCTTCAGAAACATAAACAATTTCTCTGTTACACATTACCAATTAATTATGAAAAGCTACTGCCTTCTGTCCATGCGAAATACCCTGTTTTAAAGGGACTGCACACAGCTGTTTTGAGCGTACGGCTTCTCCTCTCATTGTTTTCTCATCATTTTTTATTTCAAATTCCTACAATTCCCCATGTGTTTCTGTTGAAGAGTATGGATTAGTTATTGTAGGAAAAAGGGGAGTTCTAGATCACATGAAAGTTGCTTCACTCTGAAATCAGGAGTAGACAGAAAAGAAAAGCAGAGGTCCAGAATGCCTTTATCCTGTACTCCCAGTATGGTGGGATTACTGCAAAACAGGAGGAGACATTTCCCACAGGCACAGAACACTGCCTGAGGCAAGTTCAGGAGGCAGTAAGACATTCTCACTTGGGGTGGAGAAAAGAACATGCCCATCGACTGTAAAAAACACAGCAGCTGTTGGATTGCAACAGCCACTAATGAAGCCAGAGTTCAGCGGATCTACTTCCATCTGGGTATTGCCAGCACTGAGAAAGTGCAATAGAGAGAATCCTAGATCTTGTCTTCTGCAAGCAGGGTAAAAGCTGGATTTAGGCAACCAGCACTGAGCCTGGATCTCAATAGGGGCTGCATTATGACTCAGAGCAAGCTAAAGCCCAGGAAGCAGAATCTTGCTTCTCTGTCTCCCTGTGTTTTCCATTTTCTGCTGAGTGGAAGAGTAAGTGGGAGCTTTCATCTATGAGGTGTGAAGTCAAAACCACAGACACAGACAACTAGCCGTTCAGTGGCATATTGCTATTGCTGGAAACATTCATAAGTACTTCCTGGCAGCACACTGAAGGCAACACCACTCTGTTCTGTGTGAGCAGAGCACACATACTTAAAGTGTGTACAGAACTCTCTATGATTCTCCATTGCAAAAGTGGAAATAAGCAAGCACAAGAGCAAGCTTTTTAGTGGTCCTCACCTGGATTGCAAGTTATAGAGTCATGATACTGAGATCATGGTACAGTTAGGCTGTGCATTATGCTTTGCCACATGTTCAAGAGTTAATAACGGCTTGTAGCCCTCAGTCTGATCTGCCATATAACATAAATCATAGAACTTAATTCAGTTACCAGGCAATTTAAGACTTAAGAGTTGATGTCTGACAACTATCTATCTTCCAGACCAGAATCCAAGCTGAATTACAGGTTTCAGAGATAAGAATCTTTGTAAGTCTATATTCAGAAGCCAGTTCCTACAAGCAGACATCCTGCCTGATAAAAGTCAATACTTCACCTCTAATTTTAGTGCATCCTCAAAAGATTTAAAATATCTAGAGTAAGTTTTGTTCTTTGGGGTTTTTTTTAAACTGTCTTTACATTTTTTCTCAATCCCTTTAAACTGGTTTAGCAACCTTCTTTCATATAAAATTCTTCCACCTGGTACAACCATGGTTTAGCTATTTTCAGAGGAACAGGAAGATGATGGTATCTTGAAATGGCCAAGAAAGGATGAAAGACATGATCTGAGAAAGAAGTTTGTTTCAGTTCTACTGACTTCTAAAAAGTTATTTCTAACAAAAAAGTGAAAGAAAAAAAAAAAAAAAGACATACAGTTTAAATTCCCCGTACATTTCCTCAAGATAAGATCTGGATGTTATTTCCAACATGAAAAAACTGATCGGTGTTATGTTTTCAGTGTGCTCCTTCCCCATATACCAACATTTTAGCTTCTCTCCGTTCCTAAATAAAGCTTTACATGACAGTTAAAGATATATCACAGATAACAGCTGCAGCTGTAATATGATGACAAGACAGCTGAAGTTACCACATAAAAGGCACAGGTTCTTTTTGTGAAACAATCAGGAGTGCAAATCTAATGACCAAAGGCAGGAGAAAACATGTGCTACCTCTATTTCAAGATAGAACAGAAGGAACCTTTGCTAGAAAAAGGCTCTGAGTTACGAAGCATGGAAGCTGTTGAAATGCACCCTGTTTATCAGCATGGGATCTGACGATAGCACAGGTCACCATTGTATCTGCTTATAAACAAAGCCCTGGCACTAATTTAATGCACAACTGTTGATCATTTAATTGGACCTATTAGGATTAACGCATACATGCATGAACTATGAACTTCACCTATAAGAAAACTTTGCTTTGGGATTAAATTTTTCCCAGACCTATAGGAATGATTGTTATGCTTTATATAGCTATAGTAGGTTGCTGAAGGCTTCTCCAGCCATGTGGAAGGTTGTTACAAGAAGGATTTATTGACCAGTAATGCAGGTATTTACCTCTAAGCTGGTCAACCAGGCTTCCTTTATTCTCTCTAGAAAGAAAGAAGTACTCCTACTGAGTGATTCATTTGAATGTAAATGTCTAAAATAAAGCAGATGACTCACTTCAGAAGACTACATATTTTACTTCTTGATCGCAAAGGGACCCAACTGTATCTAAGGGAGAGGTTTCTACCTGTTTCTACCATTCTGAATGTCTAAAGCAGATGAGATGAATCTCACCTTGTCTGCCTGACACAGTGAAAGCTGTCCTTTGGTCATGACTGAGGAATTAGCACCTACAAAAAGGGTTCAATTAATTACGAGGTTAATAAAAAGTTAATAGATAGTCGAGTTTAGGTGATACCATGTTCCAAAGACTTACCTGGATTGTAAAGACAGCATAGGATATGCTGAGTTTAGGATCTCTTTCCACGATACAGCCTAAAAGGTAAGGGTTGGATGAGTGCCATGATCCTCAGCTAGGAATACTACGAAGCACTTGCCAGCTTGTCGACCTCATCGTATAGAAGCTTGTTAGCAGAATCATCAGAACAAAAAAATTCAGAGATAACCTATGTGCTAGACGTACATAAGCAGGGATTTTCTTTTATTTTTTGTTTTTTTCCTGCTCTCTCTATTCATCCCTTCATTGCATTCCTGAGGCCTCTTCTGGATTTTGTAACTATGTAATTCTATTTGCTTTCAGCTTAATTTAGTTTGCACTAACAAATATTCAGGATAAGTGGCTGAATCCTAAGGTCACCTATTCCTTTGAACTGACAATCACTTCTTTGAAGTGACAATCCCCTAGTATTTGCTTCCCACATTGCCTCAGGAGTTTTAAGTGTGCATGTAACAACTTGCAAGGACTAACTTGAGTGATGGTCTGCTTTCCTGTACAAAATCTTGGACAATTAAAAGACCCAGTGAAGTGATGTGCACACAACAGACTGATTTTGAAGTGATACTTGTTAGTATAACTACTCTAAATTTAATCAGCACGTTGAGGCTATGTTCATACAGTCAGTTCTGAGTTCACAATGAGTCACTGCTCATACCATGATCAGCAGGTATTTGGCCACAGTTATTATCTTCCTTCTGGACATTATACATAATGATACATAACGAGGTATCAGGCAGAAGCTAGCCAGCCATTGCTGTGGCCCATATATACTCTATAAATTGCCCCTGAGCCATATGAATCTGACATGTTTCTACCAGGCAGATCTTGTAGTTTTGGCAGAAGTTTTTTTTAAGTAGTAGCCTGAACCAAAGCTAGTGTTTCATTGCCAGCAACTGACTCTAAATGACACTAGAAAGGCAGAAGAGAAATAGGTGCTGCTTAGAATTGAAAAGAAGAATCCTTCTGTTGGAAAAGTTTCATGCCATGCAGCACAACTCCCGAGCTCAAGAAACAAATTATAGCTAGCTGGAAAGGAACGCAAAGTCCTCCCAGAACCACACTTGGTAACTTCAGCATTAGAAATGAGAAAAGGTATTTCCCTGCAGATTTAGAGTAGTGCTCATTCCAGAGCTAAAAACCAAAAATCTGGATTCAAAGTTTGGAGTAAGAAGACTTACAGTTGCTGTGGTTAGATTTTATTTTCCCCTCTCCTTAGAAACCAAGTGGGAACTTCAAGGGCTGGAGCAGTGCAGCACCAGCACTGCATTTGGACAGGATGGGGTCAAAGGAGCCTAATTTCCATCTGCTTAGGACTTTACACAGCTGAAAGGAGCTGAAACATAAGGTACTACTGACAAACTATTGCTACAAGAATGTTGCAGTTCCACTTGGAAGCACAGTGAGAAATGGCCAATGTGGCTCAGAGCTGATCTGACTCATGGAACAGTGAAAACAAACACAACCTGGCTGCATGCTAGCATTTAACCACGGGGTGACATCCAGTCATCACAGATACAGCCAGACTCATGTGGTAAACAGCCCAAGCAGGCAAACCTTCTCACTGATGAAATCCAGCACAGTGACACTGCTCTTGGTGCAAATATTTTAAATCCATAATAAAACATAAAACAATAGGTCCATTTAAATTCCATTACACTGTCAATCATTTCCAAACCATTCAATTCTTTAAGACAGAAGAACTGAGAGGAAAAATTAAGAGAATTAGAAGCAATTACTTCTAAATCCTTTAATATTTCTTTTGAGTATAACTAACATGAGTTTAAGAGATTTCTAGTCAAACTATGAATTTCTATTTATACTACAGGAGTATAAAGAAATGAAGAAAAAACTTTAAGGGCAGTAATTCTAATGCTTCTTTACATGGCCAAATATTGTGCAGTTGGTGTTCTTGTCGGAAACACTGTATTTTAGTAGACACATTCTTTTACTCAGATTCTTTTCCTTCCTACATTTCCATTGCCATAATTATTTTGCCGTTGCTACAGAATGTGTGAGGTATATGCAAAAGATGCATCTAATCAAGAGACTAAAAATGAATCAACAGAACACCAGAAACCACCGCTTCATTGATAGAGGAGGATTATGCTCTAACAGTCATTTGTCATTTTACTCTTGATACAAATTTGTTTGGGGGTTTAACAGTCTTTAGCTTAAATGTAGTCACTTTGCATTTTTTAGTTTTAATTTCCTGAATGTTTTCTTGTAATGAGATTACCCTACTGCTTCTTTTCTAGGCAGACTTTTTTGTCTGTTACCTAGCAAACCTATTATATTTCTTGCTTTTCATCCAAGACATATTACTGTGTTTATTGCCTTTGCAAGAGAATGGCAATTCAGATTCTGAAATTGATAGGTGTGTGCACAGGTAATATTGCAGACCTTGCCCTCTGCTCTCTATCATAGTAAGCTTACTTTTCTTAGGGGATGGGAAGGAAATGGCTGTAAACATGGTGGTTTTTTTCCCCTTTTCTTTAAACTTCAAGGTTAGGATTCTCAAATAAACGTGAGGTTAGAGTATGAATAGAGTGGTTAAAAAAATAGCACTACATTTTTATAGCACTCTTTGAGAGTGGCTTTGAAAAAGTGTCATATAATTCTAGTGAAATCATGGAAGTTTTACCTACAGCTAGGCCATATTTGTGTTCTTGCCAAAGGACAGTCCTTTCCAAGCTATGGCCCCACAATCACTAATATCCATTCTATGCACCATTGACAACCTAAAAGTGCACATTCAGTCTAGTTCAGACATGTGGGTACAACTGCATTCCTGTCAAACTAAGCACTGCACATGATGAAGAACTCACTCTGGCATTATATTTTATGCTGTGACAGAACAGGTGACATCTTTTCCAGCACCAAGTTAGAACAAAGCTTCTGGACAATACCCGATTCTGCACAAATTGTTCGTGATGGAGTAAATTCACGGTTGATTGGTTTTTTTGCACTGTTGAACCGATGGTTTATACCAGGTCAGCCTTTAGTACCCCATGACTGCAACTTACATGATGTGGAGCAGGAATTGCAACTGGATTGACTTCATCATGGCATCACAATCTCAGTCTCAAACGCAGTGAGAAAAGAAGGGACTGATTCCTTCTTTCCTCTGTAGCATGGTAATGTGTCATTTTTTAATTAATTTATCTGAAGAGCTTTACAATAATTCCACTGGAATACAATTTATAATCTTTATCCAATAAGCAATACTTAATATTGTCAAGGAAATTAGTGTATTAACAGCCAATAAAAATCACAGCATCAGTACAAGGATGTCATCTTCTTAAGAGTTCCCAAACTTGACTCCCGACATCTTACAGACAAAAGAATCTGCCCATGCTAATCTACTTGGCTGGAATGTGGAAGTCTAACAACCTTGCAATGAGAGACTGAGAAGGAAATGGAGGCTGCAGAAAGCAGCATATATGACACTAGGATTTATTGATTCATCCTGAATACTTCTTCTGGAACAAAAGTTACCTATATACTTCTGCAACAGTCGATCCAGCCATGAAAAACCTGTGAAATATTTCTCTCATCTGCAGTTTTGACAAAGCATAAATGAAACTCGTGTTTGCTAGAAAAGGCAGTAATTTTAATATGCTTTATATAATAACTACTTTATATGTGTGAATTACAGCAAATATATGATGCACTCCATTTGTATGCACATATTTGACCATACATAGATCCCAAGTATATTACAAACATTAGGTTCCATACTGTGCAAGTTGCTGCTTTTAATCCCTGCAAAATAAAAGTTAATATACAATACTGCTGCTTTTATATACCAATTTCTGTCTAAGGATGCCAAATCAAACTGAAAAGTCTGAGTAAAAATTGTTCTTCTTATTTTCTACATAGGAAAAATGTGATCAAATAGACCAAATGAGCTGGTATCGAATTGTATTCTTTCTGCTTGAAGTGCTCCACAGCATAAGCCCAGCATAGCTAATCGATAACCTGAAGTTCCAAGATAAAGACTGCAGTCATAAACTTTCTCCTCCACTGCAGAAGAACCTTCCACCACAAAGATAAACCTCACCTGTACAAGACACTTACTGGGGAGGTGGTTCAAGACCATGAAATAGTTTCTCCTGAGAAATAAGGGCCATCATAAACTCCACTGTCTTCCATAACTACAAGGAACCTTTTTCATTAGCCTTGAGCACACTTTTAACAGTGTTTCCATTGGGAGGGCGGGAGGGGAAGGCACTAATAAAAATCTTTAGAAATACTAAACTTGCACTTCTCAGGGAATGAAGGTAAGACATAAAAACACTGCAGTACATATGGCAACCACAGATAACACTGCAAATGGACCTTTAAAGAAACTCAGATCCTTTGGTGATAGAACTTGCCCCAAATCAACCAGCAAATGAGGCAAAGCCAGAACCGCCGATTTCTGTTTCCAAATTTACAACTATGATTGGTTTATGATGCTTACATATTGTCATGATGCCCATGGGAATTCAGAAGGAATTAAATGTACCTGCTGAGCCCCTCCAATGGAACTAGCTCTGGACCTACTACATCTCCTAGATGCAGGGTACTTCCTATACATAAGCTGACTAGTGATACCTAGCCTCAGTGAGGAAGGAGCTCTTTACTTCCACTAAGTCTAAAACTATGCTCTAACCAGAGCACAACAGGAATATTTAAAGGGAGTTTACTGCTTTATGCATGTGTGTGTATATGAGAGAAAGACAGTAGAATGTGCCCTTACAGTTGTCTGTATTTCTAGTGGCAGACTTAGGATGACAAGAACAATATGTTGAGTGCAACAGTGTCAAAAAGTACGCATGCTTCCTAATGTGACAACAAAATTGTGATTTAATGTGTCTGCTGATGTTTACTATTAGACGGGCCATATCAGCTACCGTGTGAAATCAGAATACCGTCCTTTCACTAAGTGTATGTGAACCAGAAAGCAAATGTTGCTGTTGCTAATGTTTTTTTCTGTTTTCAAAAGCAGATGTGCCGACATATCCCTGGTTCTGATATTACCTACAGCACAAATGGAACAGTAATTATCCCTTATTTGCAAACTTATGCAACATAGCAGAAGAAACTTAAGACAAGCCAAACAGTAAATAAAGAGAAGTATAACCTGCAACCCAGTTAACACTGGTACTTAGACTCTTAATTCACTTAGGCACAAGTTTAGATAAGACTGCAGCTCCTGAGTGACAAAAATGAAATGACTAGTCCTTCCTGTATCACTCTGATTCTGAGAAGATGAACAAAGACTTAAATTCAATAAGATATTTAACTTGCTAATTCTCATCTAGGTTTCCATCCCAGTGAAATGAAAAGTTAGGAACTAAATAAGAACTAGTCTATCTGTATCTGAACCTCAGGTACAGTCAGCAAAAGTAGTTGAATCTTAGCTGATCATCAGTATCCCCCTGATAAATCGTAAATGACAATGCAGGTGCTCCTGGTCTCCTTCAGTACAAAGTCAAATGTATTTGGTTTATCTGCTGCTGAAATTAACTTCTGACTACACTCTTACATGCATGCTTTATTTTACACACTGAGTAGTTCCACTGATCTGAATCAGCACCTCTGTGATAGGATATGGCCTGAGAAACAAAACTGCCCTAAAATTTATCACATTTTCTTTCTCTCTTTCAGTGCATCCCTTGAAGCCTTTGTTAGACAATTTGAGTAATACGACTCTTTAAATTAGGGATAATTACACTGGTACACACACATATTATCATAGCTACTTTACAGTAGCAGGAAAAGAGAAGACTGCAAATGCGGAGAGACAGTCCCACTACAAATATAAACTACCCTGCATTCTGTTATTAACTGATGCATCAGAAGAACATGAGTACCACACGAGGCGACACTACGCAGGAAGACTGCAATCCTGAGAGTCTCCTTCACTAAACCTATGTCTGAGCAATGCCACTATAAAGCTTCTTTTGTTTGTTTGTTTGTGATCATAACTGGATTCTTACTAGGATTTATATTGGCCTAAGAAAAAATAAACACATAATGCTTTAAGAAGAAAAAACCCACCCCCCAAACCAATTCAACCACTCCAAAGCATGTGTCCCAACCTAGTATTGTCTCCTTAAAAATGTACACCACACTGCAAAGCTTATTGTACACAGACTTGAAGTAATTCAAACATTAATCACTTTCCAGAATTTGATTTAAATATTTTCATGTCTTCAACAAGCATGGTTTATTTCACTTTGGTTACTCCAACTTTGTTAGCGCTCTCTGCCAGCACTGATGTCATCTTAAATACCTTTTCCTAATAGACAAATTTACCCAGCAACAACAACAACAAGACAGTGCCTGCTTCATAGAGAAAATACAACCATATACTCACAAATGCAGTATCTGGTTAAACCTGCAATATGGTTTTGTGTCCACACACTGAGTTCTTAGTTGTGTTCCTACCAATGGGAGGCCATTTGTCTATTCACAGACAGACTGCAAGATTAACAGTGCAGCTTATTTTTCTGTTTCTGTATTTATCCAACATGTCCCCCTTACCATTAAGCCAGTTGACTGCTGCTGCCCTTTAAGGTGGTATATCACTGTAACCCCTAAAGCTTTTTTAGAATCATAGAACCACAGAATGGTTTGGGTTGGAAGGGACTTTAAAGCTCATCCAGTTCCAACTCCCTGCAACAGGGAGGGACCCCTTCCACTAGAGCAGGTTGTTCCAAGCCCCTGTGTCCAACCTGGCCTTGAACACTGCCAGGGATGGGGCAGCCACAGCAAACATTTGCTTATAACAGCAGAGGAATTAGTAAAACATAGTGTAGTGTATTTCAGAGTGGTTCTATTATGGCTTTTTAGAGTGAAAAGGTATTTCACCAGAGATTTATATTTGCTTAAAATATCCTCAGTGGATTCATACTAAGCTCAGAAAAGCTTTTATGCAATTAAAACATTATTTTTCATTAACATAAAGCTGAAATTTACATTTACATGAAGATATAATTTCATGCTCTAATTTCCCATTAAGAAATACTTAGAATTGGTTCAGTATGTTTATTTAACATTTTCATTTAAATTCAGATTCTGATTTTTCTATTTCTTAATGGAAAGAAAAATCATAACTATTTCTGATGTGTCACTGGCATGTAGCACTTGAACTGAAATAAGCTTTGCATTATATTTCCATAAATTAAAAAGAAGTTAGTCAAGGGCCTAGACTTGCAAATATCATCAGATTTTGGAGGATTAAATCCCTATCTTGGTGGGCTGTTTGAACTCAAATTTTAATAGAAACTTCAGAATTTAAAAATGCACCCACTGAATTCATATTCACTGAAGCATGTAAGGTACGTAATTAACAGGGAGATATCCGGGAATGGCAGGATCCAAAGTTCTGTCACTGGCTCAATCTGTCATTTTCAAACTGAAAGCTAAGGCTACATATGCTAAGTTACTGGAGCTTTGGGTTACCCAAAGGTCAACTGAGCATCAAAAACTATGTGTGATTTAACCTGCCTTCACAAAGGCAATGTAGGGTTTGGGACGGCTGAGCAATTTCCCACTTGCAGTTTTCCCTCCCAGGCAAGCACAACAATGTCTTTTTTGCTAATTGTTCAGCTTCTCAGCTGCCAGAGTATGCATTAGAGCATTTTACGGCAAATAAACGTAAGTTTTAGTTTACCTTAAATGCAAGCATGCAAAGGACAACAATTTTCTTGCAAGCCAGTTCAATCTGTTGCCAGAGTGGAGAAGGCAACCATAATCCCCTTCTGATACTGAGAAAACTGCCATGTGTAAATTCAGTGATCTCTGCTGCTGTTCTATTTGTGCTACCTCTTCTTGATGTCAAGCTTTTGTTTATCCCCACCTAGCAGTTTGATCTTGGTCTAGGGCAAAGAAAAGAAGCAATTTTCATATTCACGATGGATGTACTAGAGCTTAACAACCTGTTCTGTGGTCTACAAAAGAGGCAAGGCTGAGTAACACAAAAATATTGTCACAAATAGCGCAACAGGGACCAGCACCTGATATTTTTGAGATGTGTGGTAGCCTTTACTTGCAGACCTGTGATATCACCATCAACATCAGTGTTTAACTGTGGAGTATTAGAGGTTTACTTCCACTTCTTTCCAACTTCTTCTCCAAAGTATTTCTCAGCCTCACCCTAACTGACCTTCCTTTTTTCTCCCATTCTGTTCTTTCCATCATACTCTTTCCCTTGCCTTTCTTTTTATCAAAAAGAACCACTTAATAGGATGAATGTATAATTTCTCAGCATTTACATCTCTTCCCTTCTAGGCTGGCTTAAAAGCAAGCAGGTTCTTATTGATGTTATTGAGTTGTAGGAGGTTTTCTTTTTTACTTTTTAATGGAGAACTGAAATAACATGATATTTATCATCATTGCACTGTTCATTCAGCTTATGCTAACTTGTTCTATTGTTTTTGACAATTTGTCACAGCTCAGGGATATGCTGTCTAAAAGAGGGGCAGGTGATGAGTATTTTTTGAAGCAATGAATTGAAATGCACTGTTAGTGTATGTTGGATTGCTTCTTGTTCAATTTTATGAATTAAATAAAATCTGTTTACCTTACTTACAGAGTTTGAGATGCCACTAAATTAAACTCCATTTTGTGCTCTAAAGATAGATGTTGGATAGTTTAAGCCTTTATTTAACTTGAATCTTAATTTTCTTTTTGCCTTTCAGAAAACTCATCATATCATTTTCATAGTCACTTGTCTGGTGAAAACAGCAGTCTAGGTCAATCTCATAAAATTACATTAAAGCACAATGTCAAGCAGCTGAGATTCTTTTGAGAAGCCTTTGTTAAGGAGGCACAGAACACTGAGTTCATAAAACTGTAAAGAATCAAGTTGGACATACTAATGCAAAAAGTACAAAAGTAAAAGTTCAAATACAAAGTGTCCAACAGACGAATAATTTAGGACAACCAAATTGGGATGCTTTTATATCTTATACATACTTTTATTATGACTGAACCAGAGCAATTTGCTTTCATAGGTGCTGGAGCACAGCTGCTCCAGTTGGAAAACTGCAACTACTATTCAATTACTTTTTTGTCTGTCTGCATGACATTTTTCTATTTCACCAAGATTTTGAAGCAGGTCACTTAAAATTAATTGGAGAAATATTTTTTTAGAGATGCATTGCAGACATTCATATGTTCACTTCCAACCTTTCCATTATTCTTCTACCTTTTATGCTGGTTTAAAGTCAAATATGTTTATGTATTTTATTGAGTCAAGAGTTCCGTGGGACTTGCTTGTGAAACAGAAGGCAGATTGAGAGCAAAGATTTCTCAGTTGTATTACTGCCAATGAATGCAGCTAGGAATATTAATACTCTTGGGTTCATTCAGGAGAAAACTACAGAAGCACTGAACAGCTTACTGAATGGAAAATTAAGATGCCACAGGAAATTTTGGAGGTGTACTCCAGAGCTGCAGACGACACCTGTGTAAATAGTATGTGGCAAAAACATACCAACGTTTCACTTCAAAGAAATTACAAATTTCAAATAACAGTGAATTATTACAATTTACCTATAAATCCTTCAAAAATGTATGTCTATTATTGACTACTCATAACATAATAATTCCTAGAACATCACACCATAACCAGTTTCCCTGGACATGTTACCAAAAAAATCAGTCACAGCAAACAAGACAGCCTCTGCCACAACCAGCTCCTTATTTTAATAAGAATGCTGAGGGTGCTGGCAGCTCCTGAGCTACACAGTCACAAGCACTCTGCTCTAGGAAAATGCAAAACTATTACTTGCCCCAGATACATTTTAAATATATTTTTTCAGATCTTGATATTAGTCAGAAACTGCAGAAAACCCTAGTGCCCAATTTGTATCCCATGAGTAGTTTATGACAACCAAAGGTAGCTTTTGAAAATAAGGAAGAGAAAAAGTGCTTACAGAATCAGTGCACGTCATAGTCTCTTGAAAATGAAGTGCATTACAGCAGACATAAAAGAGCCTGCTGTAGTAAGACAAGCTGTAATGAGTTCAGTGTGTTAGTATGCAAGTTATGAAAGATTTCTCTTCTTTAATACAACATTTTTCATTATCATTAGTCCTTGAGGTACATGCCAACCTTTTGCTGGTGAATGTAAATGATGGAAAGCCTCCAGGAAAGAAGGAATCACAGCTTTTTTCTTCTTGTTTTGCATTGTTGCACTACACAGTTTTGCAAGGGAAGAAGTCATTTGTATAACACTGATATCAAAGGCAGAGCTATGCAGTTTCCCGCGATACCACAAATTGCAATCTCTATGAATTTTTGGCTGAAAATCAACGAAATGCAAAATCAAATTTAATTTCACAACAGCTACAGTATCACCTTCATAAAGAAATGGATTTTTAAAAGAAGATTCAATGTAATTAAAGATTAAGATTTAAGTGATGATGCAATGAAAATTACTCTTTGCAGACCTTACAAATGAAAGATCAGAAAAACTGGGCTCTATTTTTCTCAGAAACAGACATTTCAATTAATATAGTCAATTCAAAGTAATATCAGCAATAGAAAAGAAGCAATGTGACCTAATGAATTTCTAAATCCCCAGTGGCTCTGTGCTGTTTGCCAATAATGCTCTGGCAGCTTTTGTAAAAGCCACTCATAAAGGTAAAACTACAACCTTAGAAACTCCACCATGTCCAAACGTTGACCTAGTAATGATGAAGCATCCAGCTTCATCTGCCAATATGTAACCGGTACGGGAAGGCAGTTTTGTGCCAAACCAACTCTTTCTTTAAGCAACTCATGAAGTTACCCTCAAGCTTCCTAACTCAGGATTTTGTTTATGTGTATTGGGAGGATATTATATTTTGCAAACAAATTTTGTTTCCATAAACTTTAATTTATGTTGGAATAAAAAACAAAACAAACAACACTGAGAGAGATAATAGTAATATTACAGAAATATCTCAAGGAAAATTGTGCTTCCTTTTTGCACAATTATTCTGAAGGAGAAAAGTGTAACATCTTATAAGTGAAATAATTTCATTAAATAATTATTTGTATGTTACCTGTAAGAGACACAATTGAAAAGGGTGAAAATATTTCTGTTTTCCTTTTTTCTTTTATTTTGAGAGAAGGCCAAGGATAAACTGGCGACTTCATAGAAATTTCACCACAATTTAGAAAAAAAGACCAATAAATAGTTCTAATCTTTAATCTATGGTATGCTTCATGAAAACATAATTTAGGAAATTACATTAGAATTAGCTGGAACCTGTTCTGAGTCAAACTCAAATTTGACTGCTACATATCACTGTAAGCAACATAAGCCACTAACTGGATTCTCATGACGAATTCCATTAAATTCTCCTAGAGAACTGTATTATATTTAATGTACCCTGGGAATACTTTCTTATGATATTTATGATTGCCTCATTAATTCATATCTATCCATAGTAACATTAGTAAACTTTTTGTTAATAAATCTGCAGACTGCATCTGTTGTGTCTTCAAATGCCTATCATAAGGACTGAAATCGGCAAAGATTTTTGTAAACTCAGTTCTGTAAGCATTAACAGTCCCATTAAAGATAACAGGCTTTGTTAAAACTAATCCTGCACTAGACTGGATCTATGACTTAGTTTTCTGTAATGTGAAATATACTCCCCCAACTTAACCACCTCCAAGAAAATAATCACATATGACGTAACCCTTTTTGTCTGTATTTCTTCCTCAACTCTTTTTCCTTCTTAGCTATTCCTTGTTTCCTAGTACAAAAACAGAACCAAAACAAAGACATAATCAACAAAACAGTCGATTGCCGCTTTATTCCCTTTCATTAGATTGTTCAGTCTTTCTATATTCCCTTGTCAGAATGTTTTTTATTTAGCCCCACTGTGCTGAAGCCTTGGGTGTTACCATGGAAAGTCAAGGAGAAATCATTAATACATTCCTGGTTTCTGTATTTTTCTAGAATTTAAAACATCAACTGATATTTTCACAGAGATGCTGAAAGCAGGATGTTTGAACAGTCCCAATATTCCTAGAAGACTGAAAGTTACTAAATTGCCCCAGAGCACAAATCCCTGAGCTGCCCCAGTTGTTTGATGGCTGAAAGCATCCAAGTAGCAGTTTTGAATGGCCCTTTCCATAGGCTTTTTTCACGCACTACTTTTTTAGCTGCTCTAAAGGGAAGGACCCTGGGGTAGAAGGATATTTGGTCTCAGACAGATTGAAGGTTCTTACATTATACAGATGTTACACAGCAGCTCATCACTTTCATGTAATAGCCCTGGTTTCCGAAAGGCCAGTAGCAGTCCTACCTGCTGGCCTCATGCTATATCCGCGAAACAACCTCCTCCTTATGGAATTGTGGAGTGCTTTCTACCATGGATTCCCACTGATACCAATCTTGACTTTATTAGCACATCTCCCAACAGCACCACAGATCAGCCCATAACAAACCAGTGGGGGTGTGAATCAGCAGTCAGAGTTCAGACGCAAGAGGCACTTTGCATTTCCTCCACCACTGGCACGCTAGGAATAACTGCATGTTGATCACAATCACACGCTTTTCTATGCAACTGTAAGACTGATTTACCTTCTCACTCTCAAACAACCAGAGAGGAAACTCTTTGACAAGCAGTGGTCTAGGTGTGCTGATAGACCTTTACCACCTTTTGATACTGTTATTCTAATCAGATGATCTGATTACAGATGAAAGATATCACAACACTTTAATAGATAAAGACATACATATACTCACATCGTATTTACATGCCTGCAATGTTATATTTTTTCTGCCATCTTTCTAGAAAAAAGGATTTTCTTCTTTTACCTCAAACTCCTCAAACAGAAGCTTATGGACTAATCATCTTCTCCAATCTACCCACATTTAACAGTATATAATTTATAGGAAATTTTAGAATACCTTCAGTTGCATAATAAAACTTTACTTGCCAGGCTACAGACGAAAGATATTCTTTCTTGAAATGGATCCAGGTGAGTTTCACTTGCCAGTTTTTAACTATTCCTTAAGTATAAACAGCAGACTTGCCAGTAAATATACTAGACTGAACCCCTAAGAGAACCTATCATAAGTATATTCCAGTCCAACAAAGAGAGAAACCAGATGCAGAGAGAAATCTGTACCTTTCATCAGCTGACCTACACTGAGTCATAGTTCATTATCAGCTGCTTAAAAAGGGACTAGTTTTGAACATGGTGGTAGTACACTGGCAAAGCATGAATGACTAGCATGAAGCAGGTCCCTCGCTGATGATGTTGAAATGGATGTAGCAGTGAGAGCAACCTTTTCAGGCTAATACTCCTATGTAAAAACAGCTTTATTCAGAGGAACAGCTGGGCACAGTAGAAGCTGCTGGCCACTGCAGTAGCCCCAAGAGCTGAACGACTCATAAACCCTACCTGGGGAACTAGGTTCTTTACCAGAGGTATAAATAAAGCTTTTTTTGGGACAATTAACCATAAAGTCAGGCTGAGTATTTCTGACAATAAATACTGTCACCTGTTTGTTCCTTAGAATGACATACCTAAGAAAATGTTGTGCATGTACTTGACCAATAATCATGGCTGCATAAAACCTTGTATCTGATTAATTTTACCAATTCCTCCTCCTAGCAAAGTCTACAAGAGCTCGCATATGAGATAATTGCTTGAACTAAGAGAGAAGGATGAGTAAACAGCAGTTGGAAGCTGTGAGACCAACTGAAAACAAGTAAGAGTTAATGTAATTAGTGGAGTACATTTTAGAAAACTTGGCATCGAGTGGATACTCATGAGTGCCCCCTGAACACTGAAAGGATATGGGAAAAGAGCCAAACATCAGAAAAGTGTAATAGAAGGAGATGCTAAAAAGAAAACTGCTCTAATAAAATCAATTATGCTGTGAACTATCTGATCACTTCTAACACATATACTATCTTTTCTTCCAAGAAGTGGAATTCTCCACAATACATTTGAAACCAAACATTACATAGACAAAAGGGTAAGAACAAGGTAGCTATTTCAGCATGAGTTCAAACTGTCCACTTGAGTAAACATAAACACCAAAACTCTGACTTTAGATTTTAAAAAGCTACAGTGTTTGAGTCCTTGCTACTTCTTAGGATTGTAGAAACTATCACCTTGTCTAAAGCTACATCGAAATAATAGTAGAGAAAACAATACACACTTGGGGTATAGTAGTTCTTTTGTAACTGGTACTGCTGCACAGTAAAACAGCAGAGCCTGACTCCCCTTCAAAAGCACACAAAAGTCCATCTCAAGTCACTGTGAGCACTAAGAGGATGAAGGTACTGAGAGCCCCCTGTCTGCCTGACATAGTTGTATGCCTCATTATCAAACCACCTGTACCATTACAGCCAGAAACAAACCATACAGCAAGACTATTCTGCTCCCTTTATCAATTTTGTTTCTTGCTGCTTTCCTGTGTCTCAACGGTGCATGCAATTTCCTTTCCTGTTATTGGTATGCAAATTCACCTGTTCCCAAAATAGCTCTCCTGAAAGACTATTATTATGTTTGAAATGCAAGGTATGCACACCCACTTGTCAACTGCATGAGCTAGCTGTGGCAATTATAAATTCCTCTGAAGGGCAACAAACATTTGCCTCAAATGGAGACTGAATTAATTCAGGCATTTGCAAAATACAGACTGTGGTTAGCCTACCAGGAAAATTCATTCATCTGGCATAGACCACAAGCTTGCCATCCCCATTTTCAGAGATGCTTCAAGATTCTTCAAATACTAACTTTTCTGGCAAGCACCATTTGCCATTCTCTCTTCCCGAGGATCCCACATGTTCTCTTTATTTTTTTTAATGTCCATCATTCTTCATATTCCATCACATGACCAAAATAAGGGTTAGGACCTACAGGCAGGGAACAAGAACGTGCCAGCACATTCAATCATCTGACAGCCTTATGCATGCCCCAGATGAGCGGAAAGGAGGTTAAAGCTTAAACTTTGGTCACATGTGCACCCTGCTACCTGAAGAGAAGGAGGAGCCAGGGTGCTTAAAGATTAACCAAAGTCTATAACAAAAACAGGCAATAACCCTGAATCTTATTACTTGTTCTTCTGTTTCTCAGCTTGTAAACAGGTCATGGATATCCAAATACTTGCTGAGGTAAACAGCACTTCCTTGTGTGATTAGCAGTAATACAGTCACCTAAGCTGACAGGCACTGCCTCTCAAATTGCTGTAACAGTCTTTACAGTTTTCATCTGCACTTCTGGATGTGAACTGCAACAATCAAATGCTGATGCCTTGAATAGAACTGGACAAAAAAAAAGTTCATGGAAAATTAATTAGGCACACAGCCTTTGTTCAGACTAGCACAAAGACAAGACTGCCCATCTGCTTACTATTATAGTATAAAGTATGTGTCTGGAAACTCAAACAAGTGTATGGAACAGATGAGTAAACAGGTTGCTTGAAAATATTATTATGGTCAATAATTACAAATAGTTAAATTCTTAAACTGCTTAATACTGAATTAAACAGCAAGCCAGCAATCCTTCCACCTTCCAGGGCATCTAGCAAGAAATACTGGTATATCACAGGTTTGCACAGGATGTCTGCTGTCCTTTTCTGAGCTATGGATACAAACAAAGCTTCTAACTAGTATTGTTCACATTTGGAACCAGCATACATAAACCACCTATCACCGCCATCAAAGTTTAAAAAACATTTACTACAGATGCAAAGCTCGCCAATTTCTTAAACCCCCCAGATAGTGTGCCTTATAAGTACTTTGATACGCAACAGAAAAATTAAACTCTTGTGCTAATCAAAATTTCCTCAATTTTCATATTTGGGTGATCATCGTAATCAATCTACACAATCAAAACATAACTGCTTACTCCTGGTTTTGGCTCAGCAAATGCAAATTCACCTCATTTGGATTTTGAGTAGGATTTCTATAGCAAGTACTCCAGGTTTTTCTTATTGTGCCATGATGGAGAAATCCACCTCAGAGGGCAGTCTCTGCAGCCATTTGCGCACTGCAACTTGGTTCTTGGTCTTTGTTCACGGTCTTTGATCTTTTGTTTAAAGCTGTGCTCAGATTTTAACTGACTATGTAATAAGTGCTGTGATTCAAAACAAATAAAAAAAATTGAAGAAGGAAAAATGAGAGAAAAAGTAAAAAACAAACAAACAAACAAACAAACAAACAAAAGCAGGGGGGGGGAGGGAAGGAAAGAGGAAAGCATAAAGTACCACTACTGTTTTGGGAAGATAATGTGACTTACAGAATTCACTCTGACTTCTAATATACAGTTGACTGCATGTGAGACTGCTCAAGTACATTTACCTTGACCATGCTAAGGGCATTTTTTCAAACAATGAGGGGCAGAGGAATTGTTAGTTTTGACAGTACCAGTATCTTCATAGAACAGAATTGGTTTCAGTAAGTGTCTGTTTTTAACTCAGTACATTTTACCTAGTTACTCAACTGTCCCACAAATAAAGAGGAATAAAATAAAATTTAATTTTAAAGGTTTATCTTTCCTGTTTTTTGTTTTCTGAATACTCAAATTATCCCTGGATTTGAGTTGGATTACAAGTTTTTGTTTTCTCTTCAAAATCTTCAGAGATCCTTAGATAGGAATTGCTGTTGGAATGCAAAAAATTGCTATTAAGTTCTTTGCTGTGGGAAAGAATTCTCACAATTCTAATGACAGTATGAAGGAATGTAAAAAAGTATGAATCAAGAATTAATGGAAATAAAACAATGGAAAATTTGAACTGTGTATCAGGCATAAGTTCATATTTACTATCCCAGTAATCTGGGGAGGCAGGCTTGGAAACATTTGCTCTGATCTGTGCTGGTGGGAACAATCAGACAGGACTGCACCAAATAAACCTGCTATGCCTAGCAAGATGCACTCTGACAAGGCTGCAAAGATCATTTAACACAAACCTGTCACGGATATGGCATTCTGCACTAGACTCATATTGCTGACTACCACTTTACAGATAAATATACTTTGTACAACTGTGGCATGTTGTGACACCCTCCTCCTCTTCAAAGCTAAGCACTACTGGTTACACTCTTCTGCTATGTATGAGCGTACGATACCTGACCAGCTTCCACTGTGGCATGAGTGCAGGATCACGGTGCTGCAGCTGGGGTATTGTGCAAGGACAAGGTACACAAATTCCTGTCCGCAGCACATATCCAATATATCAGGTTAGCATTACACAGTCCCTTCTTAATGCATCTTCCAATGTGCCAGACATGTACTGCCATCACATCCCTGACGTAGATTCTCACCTGTCTGGGAGTACACCACTTTGGAAGCCTGGTAGCTACAAGGCTCAGAAAGGCAGCAATGGAAGAAAAAATAATGTAAACGTAATTTAGTTGAAACTGCTGCTAGAACTCTCAAGTTTAACAGTTCCTCTGTGTCCCTGATACATCAGTTCTCTCTCTCTGTCTGTGACACCAGACAGGCTTCATGAAAAAGGCTTCGGGTTCTTCCTGTTATTGTTATTATAAATGTTTAAAAAACATTCCTTGAGTCTTTCTGCAAAGTATGGTGGGTATGTTAAGTACAAAAATAGAGGGGTATGCAATACTATCAAAATAAAGTCAAAAGATAACAGTCCAGCCTGCAATAATCAAGCAAATTAATACAATTTTTTTTTATACATAAACATGATTTCTTTTTACTTGTATAGCCTATCAGATAGGCACTGATTTACAGTAATCTGTATTCAGATCTAGATCATGTTTAGGTTCAGTTGCTATGGCTCCCTGCTTTTAGCTCTCCTTCTACATTCACCTCTCTCTCCCATAACCGTTTATGATAGATTTATTGTTGAAGAAACTAAATTTTGGCTTTCTGGAGGCTGAAGAATAAGCAGCACTTTCCTCATCCATTATTTAAAGCTGAGACAGGTACGCGGAGAGGATGAGTGAGAACACGCATGATGAGACCCCTGGCAACCCTGGGTAAGCACTCTAGAGGCCGCTGCCCTAAGGGTACACACTAGCCAAACTTGGCTGTGAGATGCATCTCCCTTCCTACCTGAGATAACCCACACTTCTGTTTAAACAGAACCACACTCCACCCCTCTGGCCTGAGAAGCGTTTGCCTCCCTCTGCTGATACTGGGGAGATTTTGGCTTTAATAAGCTGCAAATTTGATTTAATGATGTGTATTTTTATGAGAGTTCATGCAATAGTCAGATCTAAGTGAGGCAGTGAGATCAGCTAGCATCTAAATAAATACTGACACAACTATTTGCCCATTGCTACCACTATGGAATACACCTACTGAATTTATTAGTTACAAAAGGTGCTCAGAAAACTTCGTTCTTTCTCCAGAACGTCAGAAGTTATCCACCAAGCTTAGTAGGGAATAATACTTTCACTTCTGTTGTGGGGGATTTGGTAGGAAATACATAAAAGAAATGGTAAGCGATATTGCATCTGATTCTCCATCCCACTAACTTTGGGGTTTTTTTTTTTAAACCATAGAAATCGAAAGATAAAGTAACTTAAAACAGCACAACACCACAACAGCAAGTCTGCAATGGTGGAGTGATGTTACAGTCAGTACTTACTGTGATTTAGGATCTTTGGAAAGATTTATGGTAGGATAGTATTTTTTTTGCCATCCTACTGATAGTGATACATTACATGGTAAATTTAATCTACTCTTCCCTGGTAAATTTCATGTCCTCTTTACCATTTTCATTCTTGTTTTCTGAAGCCAACATCAATATATATATATGTATGTATGTATGTATGCATGTACACATCTACCATAGCTGCACCGTATTTGTGACAGTAAGGATATTGCACCTTTCACCTGTTTACAGCTAAGAGAGTAAATAAACTGGGAGAAAAAGAAATTAAAGTGACTATGAATATGCACATTTATCTACCTATCTTCCTTAATAAAACTTTCTGCACAAGTACAATTTCTTCCAAGGCACTTATCGCTAGATGAGCACTCACACAGTTTGCTCATACTGTCTAAAAGATCTTTTACAATATTGAATTTTACAATATTTTTTACAATCTTTTACAATATTGAATTTACAATATTGAATCTTATCAACATGATGTACCATAATGACATTCTCTCAATAAGAATAATTTATTTTATGAAGCTAAACTTTATTTTAAAATAGATTTAAAAGCATATCTTATGTGTGAAGGACAAAGTCTGCTATCTAGAAAATCTCAGTACTGAGCTATGAGTCTTTGCTATGTCACGGTTTGATTGATTTGTTACCAAAAAACCCCAACTGATTTAATTCAGCTTATAGTTACAAAGTAGTCCCTACTTGGATACTGTTGCACTATGATATTTAACAAGCCACTATTGTCATCTGCAGCAACTGGCATTAAATGTTGTTAGGTAGAAGGTTGATGGCTTATCTAGAAGCCATTTCTTTATTCCAGAGTTAAGATATCTTAGTAAAGTCCTCTTGGAAATGCATTCTTTCTAGTTTTTGCTAATTATTTTAATATAATACCTGCTGGTACTTTATAGTAAAGGGCATTTGCTCTGTACAAATATTAATGTAAACTGTGATGCAATCTAATTTCATGCAGTTCAGTGTACTGCAGTGGTATATGCATGACATACATCAAAAGTAGGTCTAACTTAACAGATAATGAACACAGAAATCAAAATGGATGAAGTTGGCCAGAAGTACATACAGCATTTACACAAATTTTACCCATCACTTGACTATAGATACTAATACATCTTGAAGTTTTAAGAAAATCTCACATACTTCCAAGAAACAACATTTCTGGTTTTGCACTACCCAGTACATGGTGTTTGACATCTTAATGCCTGATGTAAATTACTCTCAAAGCAGCAATAATATCTTTTGATTTCCTCATCTTCAAAATCAGTAACAGATAACTTGGATGCCTAAGAGACTAAAGACTGACCTCTGAAAGGGCTTGTGATGTTTCTTGTGTTGAAGGGATTTTAGCCAATAGCCTTTTTCTGACAGAGCTGCTTAGATCAGCACCATCTGGATTCGTATAGTCATGGACAAAGTTACATGCTAAAGCTCTTTTTTGCATCTCAAGTGATAATCCCTTGCCAGCAGTTTTGCAGGAATACAGAGGCTGTCTTTGATATCAGCCTTGTCAGCTCTATCACCCATTTTCTTATTTCAGTGTTCCTGAAGCTGAAGGGATCTTCAGCCTCCTCAGTATGCAGCACTACCATTTCTAGCATAAGACACAACTTTCCTTCAGAGGGAGGTGTAAGACAAACCCAAAGCTGAAACACCAGGCTTCAGCAACTCAATAGCAGAAATATTTCATAAGCGTTTTGTTTATTTCTGTGTATTTTGTTTGTTTCTATGCTAAAGAGTAACACTTTCAGCATAAAGTATGTTATTTGCAAAGAAACAAGGTTTTCTCTGTCATTTTCTACTTTCAAATGTAAACCAGACAAGGAGGCAATGTTTTATTAAAAAAAAAAAAAAAAAAAAAGGAAAAAAAAGTTAGCATTATTTAATGTTTTAGAGCATCAAAGCATGGCAACAGACTATTTACCCAATTAGTGTGGCTGATACTGCTACATACATATTGTTTTAAACACAGGAAGGTTAGGAAAAAATATGGGAGATTTGGTTTGAAAGCGTTCTCATCAATTTTCTTTTTGGAAATTAAAATAAACTACATCAAATTAAAGCTACCTTGAATAAATAGTTCACTTAGTGGAACAGTTCAATTTAAATAATCTACTTTGAAGGGTGTTTAGAATTCCTTTCAGAATTCACTTCTTACTTTCCATAATCATCAATGCTCTTTTAATAGCCATCTGTGGCTTAGTAATGACTTTCAGGTTCTCTTCTATTCTAGAAATGACACTGTGAAAGTCTTAAGTGGTCCATATTGAGTTCTAAAATTAACATTAAGAGTTAAAATGTCCAGAAAATAATGTACCTTTGCTTAAAAGCCATGTGGGCTTGTGAGAGAATTTTTTTTCATATATGAATTAGCACCCTCATTTTCTTCCAGGTGCTTTTCTGTCTATTTTCATCTGATAGGAGTCTGGATGCACTGCTTCTGGCTTTTCCACTAGTTCCTACAAGAATGCCATTCTATACTAAATGATAGCGTAAGTGTGCACATTTGAGGCCTGCAATTAAAACATGGTTGCTCTTGCACTGATTATTTGTTTGCCTGATTCTCAATATTCTTCAATAAGCACAGCCAAAAGGAGTTAATCTTTTACCCCTATAGAAGAGCGATCCTGAACACAGAAGGACAAAAGAAGCTTAATTTTACATTATTTTCATCAGTTCTTGTCCAAAATTACTATTACAAAGGTTGAATTTCAAGCCCTACTAATTTAAAAGCCCAAAACATTTTTAACTCTAATGGTTAATTATGTAATAGCTAAAATAAACTGACCCATAACTATGACCTAAAAATTAATGCTTGAAATGAAACCTAACAGTTTATGGACCCAAGTTGTTTAGGACAGCTGAACACCCCAGTATTGTCCTGCATTCTTGGTTTTCCAAGTTGAACTAAATTACTCCAACTACAGAATGGATGTAGGAAGAAATGAAGTGCTGTAATGCCCAGGTTAACATTACAAAGTTGGGCAGTTTATTATGATTACTTAGTTTAACCCCTGCCACACATACCCCAACACAAGCAATAATTTGAGGCTGAACAACCTCTGAAAATCTCCTTGAAGCAGAAGCCTCTGATGTTCCCTCCCACCTTGAAAAAGCTCCTCAGACAGTGTTTATCAGTCTATTTCTAGGATGAGACTCCAGTGAAAAAGTACTCTCCTTCTGTTATTTAACAACCATCGATGAACTATTCAGCTTTCCAGATAATATTTCCTTCGTTAAACTATAATAAGTAGTCTTCAAACAAGAAAAGTATAAAGAACAAAGAATATGAATAATGGAAATCCTCACTTCAAGGTACAACATTCCAACATCTTTCTGAATCGCTAAAGCATATCAAAGTCAGACAATCCACTGGAGTCTGCTCAATTTTGATTTATAGAATAAGGGCTGTAAACTCAAAAAAAACCACAAGCTAATATTGTCATTTTTAAATTTTGAGGACACACAGTTCTGATTTTTCATGACAGTATTACAATTGTTAAGTTTTACTTATAAAATCAGTGATTTTTTAAAAAAGATAGCATAATGTTCCCAACTATCATTATTTGGTTAATTTTTACAATACCTTTAATAAAAATATCATGGGAGGAGAAGTTTTTAAAAATCACTGTCACAATTCTTTCTGGGGAGCAGATTTCTAAGATTTTTGAAAAGGAAAAAGCTTCAGATCTTCAAAAAGCTCCATCATTTATAAAGTTAAATATCTTAAAAATTAATTCCTTCCCAACAATTTCCCGTAATAGAAAACGTTAATCATAAAATAACATTTTATATTGCAGTTTGATATATGCCAATTTTATGTTTTCTTCATATTGTTTTTCAGATGAGCTGTTTAACAAATGGACAGTTTCTTTGAGCAGAACACCAGTGGTTTAACGTATTACTGTCCCTCAACTGAGCCAAAGATCTGACTTTCAAACAAACTGAATCAGAAGTGCCCAAATCATTTCAGTTTTGCAGAGAACCACTTCCAGAAAAGAAGAGGCAGCTGGGAAGGCCACATCTTGACTCATTAAAGATACATATACAGTAATTTAATTTCCCAATTTTTCACCAAAACAAATGTGTTGCCTTATTTTTCAAACAACATCTCAAATATATGCTTTTCGTATCTCTTAGAACATTTTTTTTCTGTGCTACTGATACAGATGGAGTAGAACACAAGGTTAACAGCCACATGCTCTCATTTTATGCATAACATCATTTACCATGAGTCCAAAGTAAAATGATATGTACAGCATTACAAAGAATACATCCCCCACCCAAATTTTCTGATTTTTAAATTTTTCAGCACAAATACCTGATCTTAAGTGAGCCTGCAGATCAGCCTTTTCTGCTTTCTTCCCTTTTGTTCCAGCAGTCCCAGAGCAGTACAACATTACTTTTGACCTAGAAGGAGAGTAGAAGAGGTTACTCACGAATAATGGTGCCTGCATTGGTGCTTAGAATACCGTGTCTCTTGCTGCCCTATAAAATTTTATTATGCATGGTGAATGACATCTTTGAACGGCTACTATGGGATGAATACCTTATGTTTCAGCCATGATCTGAAAGTCTTTTGTTTAATTTGGGGGTGGTGTCCTAGTATGCCATTTAATCTTATGGAGCACTTCCAAACAGAATCTGTTAAGAAAGGTGAGGAATCACACCACAGAACAAGTGTTGGAACTGGTGCTGTCTGCAAGCCTAAAAGTGAGCAAAAACTTTCTGGAGAGGGGAGAGGAAAGCAGTGACCATCATTTATGAAATATACACTGTAGAAAATAAAAGGCTGGTCAAAGCTTATCCAGTTTCCTTCTTTAACAGAATAATTTGATTAGAAATAGACTTACAAGCCACCACTAAAAACTCTATTGTGCAAATGCATCAAGACCTGCCTGCCTTCTGAGCTGCTGAGGTCCTGAAAATGTCCATTTTCAACTTCATGCAATTTAGAAGGAGTATATTGATTTCATATTTCTTTTGTTAGTGGTTGTGGTGGGTTTACCTTGGCCAGCTACCACACCCCCCACACAGCGACTCCCTCACTGCCCCCTCCTCAATAAGGCGGTGGAGAAAAGAAAATGACAAGCTCATAGGTCGAGATGGAGACAGGGAGATCACGCACCACCCACCTCGGGGAAAAACCAGGCTCGTTGGGAAAATTAATGTAATTTATTGCCAATTACATCAGATAGTGAGAAACAGAGGGAAAACTAAGACAACACCTTCCCCCAGGCTCA
>NW_009911218.1:0-887 GCF_000696875.1 Nestor notabilis | reverse complement strand
CCAAGAAAAGTAAATAAAAGTGAATGGAAGAGCTCTCAAAGTAACTAAAAAGCAAATAAATTTGAATAAAACAGCATAGAAGTGAATTAAAAGTGAATCAGGAGCAAGTACATGGGAGTTCAAAAGTGACTAAAGGTGAATAAAAAGCCTGAATAAACCTACATAAAGCTTCTGGAGAAAAGCTGTGGCCTTACCAAAAATCCACAAATACGCTGCTGACAAGAACCTTACAAAAGACCTCTGCTCTACAGAAAATAAACAGTGTAAATAATGTGATAACTTGTTAAACCTTGCAAACTTTCTCAGCCTTGTGAAACTCGCCTGTCTCGTGGGGCCTGTCCCTTATGCACAGTAGAATGGCTTTGGGGGGCTTGGGAAAAAGGGGAAAGGGGGGGCAGGGCAAGTATCAAACAGGTGGATCCTGACTGCAAATGGAGAACCCTGAACCAGGTGCATCTGGTGGAGATCTCCCTTCATTTGAATAAAGATTTCAGCCTCACTCTGCCTCATGAGCTGTTATGGAAACCACGTTTTCCCAACACAGCTGAATAAAAAGTGAATAAAAAAAATGAGTAAATGTGAGTAAAAGTGAACATGCCTCAATAAAAAGTGAATAAATGAGAACAGAAGAGATTAGAAATTGAAAAAAAAAAAAAACAACCCAAAACCTGAAAAGTGAATAAAACCAGAAAAAAATTAATAAAGCGACTAAAAGTCAGTATCAAGTGAGTAAAAGTCAATAAAAACTGCGTAAGGGAATAAAAGTGAACAAAAGTGCTAAAATCTCGTCTAAAACTCAAATAAATGTAAAGTAAATCAAATTTAACCAAATGCACTGATGAACCATGAGCCCCCAGCCTTTACCGCCCCCGCTCCCGCCGTCCCTT
>NW_009911217.1:15941-27766 GCF_000696875.1 Nestor notabilis | reverse complement strand
AACCCTAACTATTCTATGATTCTATGTGGGAAAGCTAGAAGAGTTCAAATTTGAGATTTATAAATTGTGTATGTGCATATAGAAAAAGCAGCAGGGCCAAATGTTTCTCTTTCTTAGTAGTAGTGTAAATCCTTATGAGCTCCCTGGAAGTTGGTGAATCTTGTTCCAGATTTCTGCAGGCTTGTCCCACTATGCTTGTTAGTGTATTTAGTCAAATATTGTTCTAATTTGAGTAACATACCATGCTGGAAAAATTATAATGAAAGCTAGCCGCAGAGTTACAGAAATGCATTTACTAGGCACAGAATAAGCCCAATTCTAATTTTGTGGGAAATGTGCTAAATGCAAAGTTTTCAGCCAATACGTATTGGCTGAATATGTATTAGCCAATATGTATTAATGTGTTCCACAGAATACAGTGTTTTGCTGAAATGAAAAATATTTACTAGGAAATATTGAAACTCATAATGTTTAAATGGTGGTTTTGCTGAGCAAATTCAAGACAATATGTTTTGTTTGCAACTAAAGGTTTGAACTACAGTATTTTGGACTGATGTTAACCAAAATGAGATCTTAATATAAATTTGAGATGTGATACTTGTATTTAGGAAACATATCATAGAATCATAAAATGGCTTGTTTTGGAAGGGACCTTAAAGATCATCTAGATCCAACCCCTCTGCCATGGGCAGGGACACCTTCTACTAGACCAGGTTCCTCAAAGCCCTGTCTAACCTGGCCTTGAACATTTCCAGGGATGGGGCATCCACAACTTCTTTGGGCTACCTGTGCCAGTCCCTCACCACCCTCACAGTAAAGAACTTCTTCCTAATATCTAATATAAATCTCCCCTCTGACATTTAAAGCCATGCTCCCTCATCCTATTCCTACATGCCCTTGTATAAAGTCCCTTTCCAGATTTCTTGTGGGTGGGCGAAACAGTCAGGAGACCAAATTGTCCAGCACTTTTCATACCATTAAATACTTCAGGTACTCTTATTGTCCAGCAACAAATAATGAGATATCACTAATGAACCTGTTGTAGCAAAAAAATTCTCTCTCTGCCATGAATCAGAGAACCATATCGCAATTCACAAACAGATACAATTCCTAACAAAGCTGTAAGGAAAAAAAAAGAAAAACCCTAAAATCCACAACCCCAACAAAACAAAACCACCAAAACAGGTATTTATTCCTGGAGACATTCCCATGAGAGATATAATTTCTACTGCTGATAAAATTTGTGCACTACGGAATCAAGATCACTGGAAACACTCACAGTCTGGTCATGGCGTGGTCAGAATCGCAGTGAGTTCCACGTATACTACAGGAAAAGTAGACCATTACAGCACAGTTTATGTTACTTATTTCTACAAGTAATTGAGCATTTATCACTGGGCATTTATCACTGTAGCTTTGAATTTCTTCTCATAAAAGATGGTACAGAGTATATTTAATTCCAAAAAAATCCAGAGTGCCTATTGCTTTTTCCTTTCAATATATTTAGGTGAAAATAACATTCCTGACATACTTTTCGCATTTGACTAGTGCCACCTATTTTAGTAAACCTTTTATGTAAAAACATATCAGTGGTACTGAGGGAAAGTAATACCCCCACCAATTTAGATATAGTCAAATCAAAACCATTTTAACAAATGACTGGCAGAATTTTGCATTTGGTTTACATGGTTGGATATATTTGTGTTTATTACTCAGTTGTTTATAATGAGTAAATTTGTTTAGACTATGGGGAACTTAAAATAATTGTAAATATTTTCTGGCTGGATATTGAAAGGAGAACTCAAATACTTTTCAGAATGCATTGATATATAAAAAGAATAACAGTCTTGATTTTTTCTTTTCTGTAGGCTCCAACATATATGAATATCATATGTTTTTCTTAAACCAAACCCCCAGGGCTTTTCTGCAGAAGCCCCAGTTGAAGACAAGGGATATAGCTGGAAAATCTGGGAGGAACTCTGATCCACCATTCCAGCTTCCAGCTCAGCCTGGACAGGCACTCAGAGGTTATTTCAACATATTCCGGAGGCTATTAAATTTCACAAGGAGTTTCCAGCAGTTGCAAAGATGAAGTTGTCTTGGCCTGGTCCTGTTTTCCCATCTTACAATGAATGTAGCTTCACAGGACTAAATCTAATTCGTTTGCCACAATAAAATTATCACACACACAAAATCTGTCCGACCCAAGTTTCGAAATTCTTACTCAGACATAATTAGACAAAAGCCTGGCTCTAATTAGGAAAAATATCACATACTCCCAATTCACCTACAATACTTCACAAAGAACACAATTATGTTCTGCAGTGGAAACAAATTTTAGTTTTCTACAACAAATAAGAAAACCCACCATGTGAAAGGTGATCTGTTGAAATTAAGAACTCTTCATACTATTTGAGTTTTAAACTAACACAAATATTCTTAATATTAGATTTTATGTAAGAAGTAAAATTTCTAAACTGTTTAACTAAGAGCATATGCCTGAGAATTCTTGTGGTTATACACCATATTTCTGATGCTTGCCCTATACATCAGGTTTCCCATTAATTTCATTGGAACCAGGATTTCCCTGGTAGTACCCTTCATTGTACTTAGCCAGTTTCATTAAGTTCACTTCCCAGTTTTGCACCATGTCACATTCATTCATAATAAATATAATAAAAACTCAAGTCTCAATTTTTGCTAATATTTGTCCACTATGCCCAGAAAAATTATCTCATTGAAATTAATTGAACTGCTCATATGAGTAAAAATTTGGCCTCAAGATTTGTATCAGATATGCAGAAGACAGTCTTAACCTTTCATCACTCTTGTCATTTAATAAGATTTTCTATATGCTGAAAAGTCTGAATACAAGAGATTCCTCTGCTGGACTGGTGAAAGCTTAGAGCAAGTGTACAGATTTAGACTGAAGAAACACACAGGCACTTGTGCCATGCTTCAGTTCATCTGGTATGTGCAAGGAACCATAATTACAAACACAGGAATGTCTGACATGTACTTGCCCACATAGCACTCTTGTATCTCTGCCAGAACAGGCAGTAAATATATCACTGTAGAGTTACAGTAGAGATAATATGAAAACAATTATCATGGGTAATTTCAGGCACTTCTTCAGGGCAGTCATGTTTGCTGGACTGTATCAACTCATTTTCCCCAAATTCAAACCAATTTGAATTGGGTTTGAATGATGGGTTTGAAGGCTTAGCTTAGACACAAATATCCCATTTTTCAGTTGCTGAGGAGTGATTAAAAGAAGAGAGGAATGAAGAAGAAAAAAAGGAATAGTACAGATTGTTAATCAGAAATTTGCTACAAACTAGGCTGTAAGTCAGCTTCAGTTGATTGAAAACTTTTTTCAATGGAGCTAAGCTATACCACAAGAAAAATGAGTTGGAAAGCCATTTCATTATTAAAGAGCTGCTACAGAAATAGAGCTCACAAATCTGTGTGAGCTCACCCATGTTTTTCTGAAGACTGGAAGAATGCTATTCTATCACAAAACCATGACATAGACTTCCTCTAAGTTAGAAATCCATCTTCTTCACTGGAAGCGAACTACCATGAGTAATGAACAGCAGAAGATGTTGGGGTATGGTGGAAGGATGGAAGGTTCATAAAACTCTCTAGCTTACTAAAGTTATGAAGAAACACATAAAAGTTCCCAAATATGAAACTCCAAGGCCCTTGACTTATCTTAATATTCACCCTTCACACTCATGTAAAAATTAATATTCAGAATATTCATCAGTACAAATCTGAATGAGAAAGCTACGGAATAATTGCAGCTGTCTCTCCAAATATATGAACATATACACACACAGAATTTTATATTGTCACCACCACAGCAGTAACTAGCTAGAAAAGACCCCCCAAAAATGGGAGAGGGAGAGAAGTCTTCCTCTTTTCGCAAGGTTATGAAGTACTAACTTACAATTTATCCTCAGTATCCTCAATATTTAATATTCAATACTGGCTATTGTAGATTCAGAGAACGATTGAAAAATATGCATATCTGTAATTTGTACAGGTGTTCTGGTAGTAAATTGCCTCCTATAGGAACCTGTGTTGGACTATTTATGGCTGCAGTCAAATTATGCTGTCAGTTGCCTGGCCTACTTTTCAGCACGTGATTACAAAACCCGAAATATTTGATGCAGAAGTGTGAACCTTTATGTGCCTTGTACTGAAAGGTAATGTGGTGAGTGCAGCTCTGAAATCACCCTGTAGTCTGTTCTTTTCCAACTTTATTAAACAGAGATTTAAGGTTTGTGGCACCAGTCAGTTTGGTGGGTATTTCTCGGATCCTCTACCTAGTTGCTGAACAGAGTGAGTAATATATATAATATATACATTATCTAAATACATCGGGGTTTGAGGCATTACAGATAAACTGCCAGAGATAAGCAGGTCTGCAAAGATGAGTAGAGTGCTACTGTAGGGTTTTCCATGAAGCTGCCGATATCATGCAACAGGCGCTTGCAGTGGCAGGGTGGGGTGCAGCAGAGGATCTCCAGTTATGCAGCATCACTTGCCCTGGGACAGTGGGTGGCACGCAGACCCCACAGGGGTCTTCTGGCTCCCAGCAGCTGCAGCAGAGCATGGTGTGGTGAGGGGAGTCACCTTCCCCAAGAAGGAGACCCTGGCCATGCCAGCCGTCTGCTTGGCTGGGGCTATTGACGCGCTGAAACGTGGCCTGAAATTAGTCTTCTTTCCAATATTGTTTAACTTTCTGTCCAAAGCATATTGCTGAGCAGATGGAAGAACACACACACTGTAATCCAGATTTGCAACTAGTTCAGGATCTGCTGCTGGGCCCAGAAGCTCATATTCAGACACCCAAGATTTTGTAAAAGCTCAAAATAGCCCTGTCACACCATGCTTGCAGTTGGGCAGTCACATGAACTCAGCATACAACACACCCTCCTCTGTGGGGGTCCAGAATGGAAACAGCATTATTGAAAATTGTCCCCCTGCAGACAGCAGGATAGGAGAAGGAGGAAGGCATACTGCAGTCAAGAACTGGCCATGGAGAAATACGTGTACATAGGCTGTGAAGTGCTGTGTGAAGGAGCATACTGTTTTAAATAAGCACCGCACACATAATATGTGCACATGTGCAGTAGATCTAATGTGACACAGAAGTATTAGATTTACTGTGCACATGCTGTAAATCTCATCTATGTGCATGGAGTGGAAATGTTTGGCACTTGGGGAGCAGAACTGAGTCTGGGAAAGCAAGAGGTCTGGAAGAAAAGCAAGGGCAAAACTGGGGACACGCAGGTCTCACGTGACAAACCTTTCCATGACTCAAATAGCAAAAAATATCCATCGAAAACCTGAATATTGGATGGTAAGTACTCTGCTTGCTCCTAACTACCAGCTGGATGACACCAGGGCAGTCATTCTGAAAAAAGGAGGTTGTTAGAAGCTTTTAGAAGGAAATACAACACCTTAATAGCACCTCCCATACTGAAGGATATATCACTACCGCAATGACTAAACACTCCCAGAGCTGACAGTGACAGTTGACAACTCTGTTGAAACTAACCCCAATTGTCTTTATGGCATAGACATGTCTGTTCACACTGGAAATGGCTTTTCCGTTTCCTTCTCTATTTGGCAAACCCCATTTTTTTTAGCATACTTTTCAAGTTTGGGATAATTAGAGTATTGATTCTGAAATGTGAGCAAGGTGGAGTGGATACAGGGCTGTAGTTTGTGCAAAGCCTTGTTGAGTTTCAGGCTTCATGCCTCAATAGGCTATTGGAGATTTGGGACCTTCTATTGCATGTTCATACAAGAATAGTCTGTTGGGGAAAATCATAACAAGTGCTAGCAAATACTTTTATATTTTATAAGGAAGGGAAGATTCCCATTTTTTTCAGCTGCAGTCCAGGCTATAACTGACTGATGTATAGCACACCAGCAAAAAACTGGAAGTCTGGCTTCCAGGGGAATTACCGTATGCCCTGTAGCTGCCTTTAGAACTGGGAATCACTTGCAGTCCCCTCCAAGATATTGTAATTCAAGAAAGAAAGAGAACCCAGGAAAGCATACAGAAATCATCTTACAAGTAATGTTTGCTTCCCAAAGTCTATTTATTTTCCTTTACAAATTCATATAACTGTGCTAAACTGATATGTGGTCTATGAAAAGCAATGCACCACATCTTCACTTATGATTTAGGTTTTTTTCAGAGAATGGTCTTTTTTTTTACCCATAAGCAAATGATTTCTACAAGAGGAACTGTTTCAGTTTATAAATCATAAATACCATGTGTGATTTTTGGTCCACTCCATTTAAAAACCTGACACCTTTGTCAAAATAGTTTGATACATTCTGGTACATTAAGCATCAGTGGATTCCTGCAGCTTGCATGAATAATCTGGATTAAGAAAGAGGAGGAAAACATGCAAAATAGACTGTGCAGGGTGCAGGGTGTGAGCTGATAAGGCCAAGCAAGTCTGAGTACATTTATTTTGGGTTTGGTTCTGCAGACTAGTAAAGTGATTTTGGGGGTGAAGGTCAAGGTCATGAAACATCCTGACCAGTTAGTCCTTTTGGGTGGTGAGTTTGCAGCAGACATATGATTCTGTTCGTACAGATCAGACCATACTTAGGCATTCAGAACAAAAGGTGACTGTAAACTCATAAAATGTTTACCCCAAATAAATGTGATTTGGTTTTCAATTGGTAAATCTCAGGGGGGAAAAACAATGCACAAACTGAAACATAAGAGTGAATTTTGCCTTCATGATGGAGTTTGCTTTTTAGCAGAAAATTTAACAAAAGGGCTATGTAAAACAAAAGCTTCTACAAGACATCTTGCTCAGAGCATTTTGTGCCTAGAGCATCCTCATCAAAGACAGATTTTCCAGTAATTTAACAACTGTTGGAAACAGCTCTTCTTTATAAGATTGCATTTACACAATCTATATTCATCTGACATCCTATATGTGAGCTAGTCACAGGAAACTGTGTCTTAAGCACTAGGGAAGTACCGAGGAGAATGGAACTGGGAAATCCATGACAGATTTTGGGGCTAGTTTGAACATGCAAAATCAGGGCTGGAAGCTGCAACTGCGGTCACATGGCGTGAGTCTCTGTGGGTGCTTATTTACTGCATCAGGCTCTGCACTGATAAAGTAACTTTGAATAGCCCAAAATTTATAGAAAAGATACTTTTCTTTTTTAATTGAAAATTTTTTCCTATAACACAGGCATGTTTTTCAAAACGGTGTTCATTTTTGCATGGGAAAATTTTGGTAAAAGCTTCAGTCAATTAGCAAGGTCATAAAAATAGTGATTCTGGGCTTGCAAAATCTCATCAGCTGAATTGCTTCAAAACCAGAAGCTGAGCCAGCTTGTCACAAGACACCACATCTCTGCATCCTACTGCTCAGATTCCAAACAGGCTGTAAAACATTTGGGGTTTGATGAGGCTCCAGCTAGCATTTCCAGTACAAAGCTTGTCAACCTCACAGTTTTGATGCACCTGGACTCCCCTAATTTATTTCACTAAGTAGCAGCTATGCTGAGATGTAGCAGCAAGTCCTGAGAGGCCTGAAACATGGAGCAGTCCCCAAATCCAGCTCTATGGGTTTACCTGGGCTCTGGTGAGCAGAGAAACTTCAGGCTGAGATGGATTAAGTTTGCTGGCAGTGCTGGTACCCTCCTGAGAAAAGCCAGAGGTATTTTGTCTGCCCATCACCAGCTATCACTGCAAAGGCTTCAAGTCATCCCTGAGCTCTGACTTAAAAACCAGAGCTGCCCTAAAGCTACTGGTTTTCCACACCAGCGAGTGTTACCGGCCCTCTGACACCAGAAGCCGCAGCTGAAGTTTAAAGAACTTGGACAAGACCTGATCCCTTCCTTACAGTCTAAGTCATGCAGCACACCTGCAGACTGTCCCTCCTCAAAGTCATGGTTCCCACAAGCGCAGCTTTCTCAATACATCCAGTTTTTGGGATGAGGGCCTTAGATTCTTGGGATATGGCCAGTGCAGCCCTTCTATCTCACACTTCCCCACCTCTGTGACTATCTTTGTAACATCAAAATCCCTTCTGAAAATGTCTCCTTCTCTTCCGACTGTTTAAGTGCTCTTCTTCCAGCATATCCTCTGCTAGGTCTGCTCATTGTTAATTTGTCTCTTACACACAGTTATTTCCAGGTTTCTGTGCCCTCTGCCCACCTTCCCTGGCACTTAACTGAAAGTGTGATTCAAAGAAATTGTAGTGAAGGTATTCAAGACATGCCGGTTACCCTTGATGCCCAATTTCCTTCAAAACCCAACTCATATTCTTTCCTTTTGTTCTCAAACCTAATTCAGAATCGTTGATCAAAAAGCTCAAAAGCGAAGCAAACAACTGGCCCACAAAATCCAACAGCTGAAATGAACTTTCCACCTTTCCACAATAAAGCATTCATAAGCACGGTATCTAGATACTCCCATTATTAATGATTCACCAGCAGTGTATTCATTAGTAATAAGCACTAGTGTCATGTCAATAGTGCATCTAAATTGAGCTAATTACATTACCTGATGCCTCATATTTTATGCATATAATTTCTTCCCCATGGGATAAATCCTTGGCTTTTCTCCAAAGTCAGGCGAACAGGCCTGGTAGTTTATTCTCTACTGGAACAAGGACAGAGCAAAACCCTTTATCTTCTTGGTCGGCACCCTCAGGTCTGTTCCACGGCCCACAGTTTGCTGTAGGTGTGACAGTTCCCAGTTTTAGTGTGCACAAGGCTCTGAATGGTGCTTTCTTCCTCATGTTTGCTCTGTGCCCTCGCTCCTTAGCTTGAACTTCTGTGGCAGTTGCAAGCCATGGCATCTCACCCTCCCATCTCCTGAGTGGGAGAGGGGCCACCACACACATGTCATTTGCCACAAACACCTCTGGGAAGGAGGTAGTATTGTTCTTGCTCAGTATTTCTGGGTTGCTTTAATATTACCCTAACTCTGCAAGTTGGTGTGCCCTTTGAAGGGTTTCCAGGCATTCAAAACACATGAAACTTTTTGAGGTGTCATCCTGCCTTGGGTTAATCCCAAGCCTTTTCATGTCCTGAGTAAATTGAAATTTCCAGAAGCAATACACAATTTCCAGAAGCAATGTCATTCTCTAGGGAGTATGAAGAAATTGTTCCCAGTAGGGAAAATCTTCAAAGCATTTTCAAAAGATTTTTTTATTAAAAATAGGGACATGTCCCTTGTAAATATTTCGTATTAATTTCGTTACTCTTCGACCAGATATGGTTGCTTGTATCTTTGCATTCCCATCTACTGGTTGCCCACCTTTAGTAGTTAAATTAAGATAAGAGACATGGGTTATAGGGCAGTCATACTGTGTAAGTTCAGGAACCTAACTTTAGTGAATAATTTATCCCAGACAATTACCCTGGACTTTTTCTGTTGTCTGTGGAAAAAGATACTTCCAGGCATATATTCAAATCACCTAAATCAGGTTCCTAAGGTGACACATCTGATGCAACCTTCTTATTTGCATTTGAGGCGGCGGTTTGCTTTCAAAGGAAAATTCAGAGAACTTATGTATACAAACATCCTTGTGCATGGTTTATCGTCTCTTTTTTTACAGTGCCTTGACAAATACAAGTTTAAACACAGTGCCCTTTGCCTAATCTATTAAAAACGTATTGACAATAAAACAATGGACTTGTATTTCTGGAAACATGCTACATCACATCCCTCAAACAGAAATAAATACCCCAGAGAGAGTAATATGACATAGCTGTGAGGATTTCAAGACTAGCCATGTAGCTGAGACATCACTTAGACTTTATGCATCTCCTGCTGGCACAGCTTTTAAAAAGACCTCCTGTGAAACCATATGTCCACCTAGACAGAAGACTACATTTGCCTAAAGGCTCCTTTCTCCCAGCCTATTTCTGAAGATCTCTTAACTGCATGGCAAAGTTGTTCTCATTTACCACACATTTTGAACTTTCACTGGTGAAATTCTCCTGGGGCTCTGAGTGAGACTTCATGCTCTCCTGAGTTAGCAGAAACTCTGTGAGGGACAAATTGCTCATGAAGGCAGGGTGATGATTAGACACTTGGCAATTCAGCTATGCTAGGAGGAATGAATCCTGGGAACTGATACGTATGTGTGCCTCAGATACCTGGATATTTTACAAGAGTTGAAGAAACACCATGCCTCTTTAGTAGCACGTTTTGTGGTACAAACGTCAGCTTCAGTAGTGGAAAGAATATCAAAGGGCAAATTTCCACGGTTGCTGCCAGCTGCCTGCTGCACGTTGTGGAGGCTCATATTCCTGAGCCCTGAAAACTAAGGGGGTTTTGGAGGACACAATGGTTGTCCTCTCCTCTTGGGTTATGCTTCTTCAAGTGCTGGAAACAAAGGAACAAAGTGCTTGGAGTAAGTGACTCAACACACAGGAGAGGTTCAATCAGCAGGCAGTCTATGGAAAAGATCTGAAGGAAGCCTTGACATAAACCAAATCCAATACCTATCCCTACCAGGGTCTCATATTACAGTCGTACTGACTGACATATTATAGCTGGCAAGGACTAATGCTACTGTAAAAAATCCATGATGTTAATTTTACAGCTCAAATACTCATGAAAAATAATTTGAAAACCTTTCTATTCAAATCTGACTACAAACACAATATAATTGAATTAATACTTATTTTTACTTTAAAATGCAAGCACCATGCTAGAAGTGAATAATTTACTGTTTCACTTTGATTGAAATAATAACAAAATTCCTAAACTGGGGAAAAAAAAGCATATTGTTGTAAACAAAAATTTTTCAGTTTAACCTTATTGCATCTGTTTTGTTGTCAACTTAGCAACTTTTGAGACCTCATAATAAAAATATTGTATTTGATTTCTTCATTCTACTTGAGACTATGAATCTTGAGTTAATACCACAAGGTCAAGGAAGTTTAGGAATCCAGTGGTCTCAAATGAATGTCAGCTAGCTAAGAGGTGCTCAAAGAGGGTCTATTAATAATGAAAGCTCCAGGCAAATGTATAATGCAAGCCCTTCAGATCACAACACAGAGTTCACATCCTCTTGAGAGTCATCTGCAGAAGAAATATTTTGGTGTAATGAAGAGAATATAACATACAGTAACAGAAAGAAAAATCTATATTGTACATTCTATATGTGTGATTTTATGTGACAGCATAGCTATTGCTACATAAATAACAGCAAGAGGGACCCATAACAACAGATAGGGAAAAGTTTGAAAAATAGTGAGATGTAAAAAAAAAAAATAGACACTGTTGTAGGTCTCGTGAATATCTAAATACAGACAACACTGTTTCATTACAATCTAATCCTTCATCTGAGTTGTATCAAAACTGGCTTCCAAAAGAGGCATAAATGTAAGTGCTTAATCACCAGTATAATATGCTCAAAGCTATCTATAAATGTTTAAAAATAGTCCTTGTGGTTTTACTAGTTAGGAAAATAAAAAATGTATTTTCTGTATGTTATGAAAGGACTGTATCAGAGTCACTATGATGGTAGGATTAAAGTACAGGGTTTGCTGGTTCCTAAGCCAGCGCTCAGACTGCTGTTAGACTATTGTATTTGTTTAGGATGAATATCAAGGGATGTAGAAGGGCATAAGTAGTTAGGCACATGTTTTTCATTTAAGGACATGCAACTCTGCACTGTTCTCAAGACCCCTGTTTTCCAGGACCATGAACGGGTCCTCTAACTGCTTGACTAGAGTAAGCCAGCTATGGCCACAGGTACAGAACAAATTCAACCAGGGCTGAATACAGAGGCAGCTCCCATGGTCCAAGC
>NW_009911217.1:0-15910 GCF_000696875.1 Nestor notabilis | reverse complement strand
TCCCTTCCTCTCCTGTGGAGATGCTTTTGTTTTACAGGCAGGGTGAATGGCACAGGTGTGCAGTGTGGTCAGCACCTAAAGGCTTGCCCATGCTGCCAGGCTATCTGAGCTCAGGAGTAGTCACTGCTGATAGAAGCAGGCTTAAGCTGCCATGATTGAGGTCGATTTATGGAGGGATTTACCTAGTGTGGATTAATAGGGGTGGGACCTTGGCAGACATGTCAGTTCACACATTTTATGCATCCAGCTCACACATCTGGCTCTTATTTCCACCAGCTGCATCTGGTGTGTGGGCTTCAGGAGCAAGAGGCGGGCTGTGGTGCTCAGCTGTAGCCCAGGACCATGCACATCTTTTTGGCTGTGGCCCAGCACCTGAGCTGACATGGGCCAGCATGCCTGTTTCTTGTGGCACATTGTGCAGGGATAAATGCACCTGTGCTGTCTGAGAAAACTGCAGCTGTCCTGCTGTACAGAGCAGCCATTCCACTTCTGCCTTCTCCCATCACTTCCACAGGTCACTTTGGGCTGTGGGTCATGTCAGAGTTACATCATCTTTGCCTGTGAAAAGCTGACCTTTTTCCTGGGGCCCTCCTGAAAGCTTGGTTGGTTTTGTGGTACCAAGGAGGGGTGAAAAGATCGCTTTTGAGAATAACTGTTAAGTTCAGTTGTTTGTGTCCCGAAATAAGAATGCATTTTTGGTTTTCCATATTGACTTTTGAGAAGGCTGAGAGGTACTTTAGGTGAAGATCTGAATACACTCAGAAAATTGGGCCCATCCATTTGGGCATTTTCCAAAAAGATCGTTTTGCATGTGAACACTTATAGTTTCATTCTCCAAAACCAACGAATAGTAAAAACATTTCTCATTTTAAGAATTAATCAACAAATATTTGTTATTATTATTTCCTTTTACTCTTTTTAATAACAATCCACAAGAAGGAAGAGTACTAGTTGCTAAGGATGCTGTTCATTAAAGTGAGTCATCTTAAGTCAGTCAGAATTACTTAAGTCTCAGTTTAGTTCTTGCCCTGGGCTTCTGAACTGACACAGCATTTTCTTGGACAACTGTTAAAACTTTCTATTGGTTTAGTCACACCCGTGTCCTATCTTATCAGCTTAGTATGTTAAGCAAAGTCACAGATATATCTTTTAAGATAGTTAACTATTCTGAGAGCTTTTAGCCCTGTACAGGAAAGGATGCTGAGAGGTTGTATTTGCCAAAGCACAGGAAAGGTCACCTTCTCAAGCCCCATGTGATTTGTCTGCTGGCTGGCCTTTAAAGAAAGGCTCCTATCCTGGTTTTAGGAAACGGAAAGAGTTTCTCTCCTGGGATCTAGTAAGAGGCTCATGATACATTTATGTCATAGGGATCAGAACAAAGCAAAGAACAAATGTTTTTAGCCTGGATCAAATGCTTGGGGAACATCCAGAGCAGCAAGATATCCAAGAAAGACTGCTTAGAAAGCTATATCCTTCCTTTTACCAGCTTGTGGAAGAAGGCCAAACATTTGTCATCTAGCTTTGTATGATATTTTAAGATTTTTATGCTGCTAGTTATTAGAGTTGGTCCTAACATGAACTTGTGAGATCAAACTTCATCTAGGCATGGCAGCTGGGGAACGTACCTGTCAGCTTCCATCTGCTATTACAGAAACCATGGTTTCTATAAAAGCAAAAATACAATATAACCATAATCCTAGTCAAGGGCCTATGTAGGTGCACAAAATCTAGCATAGACAGACTACGTGTCCATGTAAATACGCAGGATTATGAGGTTTTCACAGCACATGGTAATATATTTACTTCATTAAAAGTAGGGACGGTGTCAGCCAGACCACTGCACCTGATTTGTCCTGACAATCAAATGGATTACAGATGTCAAAATACTGATAATACTGATAAACAACTCATTTGGATATAGCAATGTTCTAAGGAAACTGGTTAAATTGGCATCTCACAACATTTGGTCTTATAATTTACTCCTTCCCTACTTCATATCAAAATTCTTGAGGCTGTCACCTACTAATCCCTTGCGTACACTTTGCATCTGATGGCATGTGCACAAGAGTGCTGAAGGTTTAGCCATTTGCCAGTAAAGCTGTGGAAAGGCAGTTCTTTTTTTTGAAATGCAACATGGTTTTTGGACCTGTTTAATGTTCCTGCTTGCAGCCATTAGAAGCTTTGAATATTATGCTCCAATTATGACTGCTCTGGGGGACCCCAGGAGCACTTCCATGGTCTGAATGTTTTGGCTGCATGTGGCAAATCCATTTCAGAAGATCTGAGCGGATATTAGCCTTCTTCCCATGCCTTGCTCTTCACAAGTGCTGAGCCCAGAAGGAACCTTCATCAATTTCTGACATGCGCTCTGCTGTGAATGCACCCACCACTGGGGCCGATTAAGGAACCTGCCACAGAATGCCTCTTCCTTATAGACTAGATCAGCCTTTAAAACATTCTAAAACACAAGATTATAAAGACAACTGACTTTTTCCCCCTTGAGGCAGAGATAAGACAATTCAGAACTCATTGAAGTATGCTGACAGGATGTTTACAAAGAAAAATGCATTGTGGGGAGACAATATTTCACGTACCACCATGAACATGTCATTAAAATGGTATAAGGAAGTTCTTCATCACTTTTAATGGGGGAAAAAAAAAAGCAATTTGCCTACTTTTTTCCCCAAATTGTGTCTTAGCCCCTCGTTCAGAGAGAGAGAGATTGGATCTAAGAATCAAAATTGCATGTTTACAATTAGCACTATAAAGCCCACACAACCTTTGGTATCAGATATGGTTTTGTTGTCCATATTCCTCTAGCTGTTCTAAAAATGTAACATCATTAATAATTAAATAATAAACATCAAGCTAAAGAAAATTCCAAATGTAAAAGCTTCCCTAAAGATGCTTCCTGAAGCTCTCTTGCTGCAATTGCCTTTGACTATATTACAGCCATTTCTTGTTTTGCAGAGCTTGAATGTCTGTAGTCTGAAAAATGGTGTTGACAGGAAAACTTAAATGTAGCAAATGTCATATAAAAAAAGGGCTAACTCTGTAATGGCCGTTGTCTTGTTTTCACTGTGACTTGAAATGGGAAACGAGAAGGAGGTTTAGGTTGGGGTTTAGTGAGAGATTCTTCACTTAAAAATTTAATTAGGATATTGAAAAGTCTAACAAAAGATGAAGATTCAAACAGCATGAAGCTGAACAGCAGTGAGTGGAGAGCACTTTGGGGCATGGCTAATGAATAGCAGTCCAAAGAAAAAGAATGGATTAGGAAGATGAATAGTTCTCTTCATACTAATTTACCAGATTTCTGTATATTCTTTGGAATAGGGATTATTATTAATTAGGCTCTTGCAGCTCCTTTTGAATTCTTATGTCATTATATGAGAAATGTGGCATTATTGAGATTGCTTTTCAGGCCGTGCTGCACATGTGCACCTATGCTGAAGTCCTTAACAACTGTTAAAAATGCAAACTAATTGAACGTTTAATTTAACCTTTCCCCTAAATTATTAGAACTCTATTGTTTCTGCTTAAATTCCTCTCATCCTGGGGGCAAGGAGAGAGAAAGACAAGTAACTGACACTGTGGACCAAATGCTCTCAAACTGAAGTTGTAAGGTAAGAGCACAGTGGAGATCTAGGGGGAGTAAGATCCACTCTACAGAAGAATGGTGCCACGAGTCAGTAGGTCTCAACCTGTAATTAATGTGCTAGTAACTCATGGTGTCAGCCTGTGCAGTGCCTCTTGTCTCCTGGGTCTTCACTTCTGCCTCCATTCTTAAACAAAACAAACGAAAAACCATAGTATAGGAAAGAAAGTTAAATATGTATGGAAAAGAGCCAAACTCCCAAACATATTTGGAATCTGGTCACCTTTCTCTGCACCCTGATTTGGATCAGGTTTCTTAGACCTTTGCTCCCACACCATGGCCAGGTTTGAATGAGTCCAGCACCTTAGGAGACTGTGGTAGCCTTGCTCTGGAGTACGTCTATGTTGGCATTAACCTGATTCAGACTGCCATAGGGGTTTCTTCAAACAATATATGATTCTTAACTGAAGATATAGCCTCATTTTAACCTCAAATACCAGCACTGGAATTTCTAAAAACCAATGGAATTATTTCAAAAATCCTTTTTTACATTAGCATAAAGGAAAAAAAGATCAGGCTAGAATATAAATCAACAAAAATGGACAGTTGCTCTTCTTTCCTTCTATAATTTGTTCTAAGGATGGAATAAAAGACTTCTCTGGACTGGAATGCAGCACTTTAAACTTTTCTGTCATGAATCATTCATTTCTAGTGGTTCACTTAAAGAAGACTGTAGCCACCATAAATGTTTAAATTTTGAAGTTAAAAACATTTTATAAGTGAATGTCTAAATACAACACCTATCACTTCAGCTGCAGATATTCAAATCACTGAATAATTACTTCTATTTCAATGTCAAAATACAGATGCAGGAGCCAAATTAATTCACTCAGGTTTTATTATCTGTACTTCAGACTTCAATGTCTAGCTTAGCTTTATTTTGAAAAGAAAAAAAAAAAATCCCACTAAAACCTGAGCCAAATCTGGTTCATTTGGAATTTTCTTGCACCTAGTGTTATTAACAGATGGATAATAATTGGAATGAGAAACCAAAGTGGAGATTGAGAAGAGGACTCAGAGCAGAGCGTGAGAAATTAAGTATGAAGAAGAGAGTGAAAGAATGAAGACAAAGGAAACAAGATCAAATGGGATAAGGTCTGGGAGAAAAATCCATTCTGGCCAGACCTGTGGAAACTGAAGGCATAGTGATTATAGTTTGTTTGTAGATTGTCTCTGAACCACTGCCAACATCAGATAATTTAGCCATGGTTGAAGTGTAGGAATGACTTACCTTTTTCCTCTGTGGAAGGAAAAACACTTTGCGATACATTTTGTAGAGCCTTTCATTAGATTCAAACTTGTAGCTGAAGGTGACACTCGGTAATAGCAAAATTAATTCTTGGGCTCTGGCCACAACACAAAGAAATCAAAAGAATTAGCAGAAAGATTGGGTTCAGAAAGTCTGATTTCAACACACACTCGTGCATATATAAAGATACCACTCATATCATCAGGATACAGAAAAAAAGGGGATGTGTGAATGTACATGTAGTTTTTGGAGTATACCAGGAAGACTTGAACAAACGGAAGCAACCATAAGAAGTGAAACAAGGAAATTAAAAGCTCCATTATGCAAAATGCGGGGCTATTTTGACAGCCCCTTTGGAAAGAAATGGTGAAATGTATACTGAAGAATAAACCGTGAGTTGTTTAAGTAGCTGTTTAGTTTAGGGTTATTACTTTTGTTATGTTAGCAGTCATTGTCTTCCATCACAAATGGAAAATCTGACTCTGCCCAAGAGTGGGAAAAGCATCATGCCTCAGGGTACAGATGAAAGCTGATTGGGATAATTTAGTTTCAGGTAGTTTATGGCAACTTGGTGATGGCGTGCAGGTGAAAGGAGTCACAAGCTCAGCCATAGAGTCACACAGCTGGAACAGCTCTCTTGGGTCATGTGGAGTTTGGGAGAGTGATCTCAGAGAACACAGGCAGAAGCATACTCAGTGAGATGAGAACTAAACCCATGTGTACTTCAGCCTGTATGTTCTACGGCACTGTTTCTGCAGCTGTAGGGGAGCTGCTGTCCCTCACTGTGAGAGGCATCTCTTTCTTCAGACATCAAGCCCCAGAGGTCTTTGTCTCACTTGCTGCTCTGTAAATGGTTTCCTTCTAAAATAATAATGAATTTTAAATGGCAGGTGACCTTTTTACAATGCTGATGCGATTTATTCCAATTTCACTCATCCTGTAGTGCTTCTCCCTGTCCCTTGTCTCTTACATCCAAACTGAGCACAATGTTTCCGCACTGGGAAGCTGAAGTAGGCAGTGAAAGCAAAGATAATGTGAAACTATTATTGTTTCAAACACATCACTAAAACCATCTTGGAAAACAGCCCAGGCTGTTCCAACTCTTCCTCTTCAGTTAGTGGAAATGGAGGCCAACAAAGAATAAAGAAGAAAAAGTGCTTGTGCTTCTGGGATCTGAACGATCGCCATCTCTGCCATCACCTTGTGCCCTCTTCACTCACACTTAACGCCAGATGGAGGGCTCTCTGAGACCATCACCTGCTTTGACCCTCACCTTCAGTTCCCTCTGAACACACTATTACAGCAGCCTGGCACAGAGTGCTTTGTATAGATGCAGCAGTTTCACAGATGTATACATACCTCAATTTTCTAAAAATAACCAAGGACAGGAAATGCTGAGCTTAACTTCTTCCCTTCTGTATAGCACAACATCCACTGGCATAAATGAAAACGAGAGTCTTAAAGCAGTGTCTTTGATACACATGCTCAGGGGAGTGGTTTAGTAATATATACCATATTTTTTTTTTGGTAAGAAGTCCAGATTTCTTAATGTTCTGTTACATATCTGAAGCGTTATGCGCACATGTCTGAACAATTTGTTTAAGTCTATACATCATGCTGTTTCATCACTTACTAAAATTCAGTGAGTTATTTCCCAGCCAGATTTTATTTTCAGATGCACCCAGCCATCCATGTGAGGGGCAAAGCAAAAGAAACTTATCTCTTCCCTGTGCTCCTCTCAAACACAGAAAAAAAATAGTTTCATAACTGAAACCAAAATACGTTTCTTGGTGCAGTTGTCATGAAATATATTCCCATGAAGTTTGTTTAACTAAAACCAAAGTTGAGATCTCACAGTGATTCCTGTCTCTTAAATATATGACCCAGAAAACGGAGAAAAGTTGAGATCTCTTATAGCCAAATGAAGAAATACCTTTTGTCTTGCTAAAAGTAATCAGGAAGGGATGCTAGACTGGGTCTGCAGAATTAGATTTTATAGGAAGACATTTTATAACATTTGTGGACTATATCAGTATACCTGGCACTCAGTAACAGCCAGCTAGGCTAACAAATGGCAGCAGAGGGAAATCCTGGTGTGCATTACAGACACTTTGCACTGCTTCAGCACTCCTAAGGCTATGTCACCAGCTAACACATTCTTTTTTTGTGAATTACTACATCTAGATAAGGACTTTTCCAGAGTGTTTGAATCTCTGTATAAGTCATAGGAGCACTGCTGGAAAACAGGTATGTTCCTTTCCTCCTGTAATATCTTTTTGAAATATTTACCTCTTGGTTATTGTTTCCAGCAAAAGAAGGGTAAAAGGACATGGTACAGTCTTTGCAACACGTATGGAAATAGATAAAAGTGAGGACACAAAAAAGCCCAAACAATCAGAGAAAGTCATGAAGCAGTGCAAAGATTTGAGAAGAGGTTTGAATGTTGTTCTAACAAAGTAGTTATTGCAGTTTTGGGAAAGATCAGAGATGCTGATGGGAATTCTTTTAAACTGCACATATGAGCAAACGGTAGAGCATAGCACATACGCAGAAGGGCTAACCTGAATCAAGAGATAACTTGTTATATCAGTATTTTGATAGCAGCTGCAAAAGTTCCATCAACAGATGATACAAATAACAAAAATAATAGTTTTTCTCCTCTGTATATAACACTGATCAGCTTTTCATGCCTTCACATTTTACAGCTACTGTGTTTTCAGTTTACCTTCTTGGCAATCAAAACAGAAAGGGCACTTTATAACATCTGCATGCAATTTTTATAGACACTAGTGATTCATAAACTTTGATTTCAAAGACATTTCCTACAAGTCTTCTTGCTCCACAGGACCACATGAGTTTCCCCACAAAAATCCTTGATTTGTTTCCAGAGTTTATCTCACAATTTCTGTTTTCTTGGGGATGAAGTGGTTTCATTATGGCTCAATCATTGAAAGCTATTAACTCAGCAGGCTCAAATAAATTCCTTAGCCAGGAAAGGGTCCTTTAACCATTTTTGTTCAGAGCTTCTTTTGTTGCTTTTGCTAAATACTTCTAGATTGCAAAAATAGAGTAAAAATCTAATAATAATACTAATAATCCAGTTTGAACCCTACCCGTTCTCTTTCCATGATGGAAACAGATATAGAAAACACATACTAAGATAAGGTGGTAACGAGTGATAAAAGAAAGTTGTAGTGGGTTAGGATAAATCGGAACAAAGGTTTTCCTACCTATAACAGGAATAGGTAAATATGTATGAAATTATATATATAATATAATGAAATATTGATCTTGGCAAAACCATACGTTAAAATTCAGTCAAGGTTGAGGCCACATACTGGTCATTTAAAGCTTAAATGTGTTATGGAACTCTCTTAAACATTACACATATAATTTTGTAATGTCTGCTGATAAAAACATTATGGGAACCCCCAAACCAGGTGGCTTGCTTGGAACAACTGTTCTGCTGAAGTTGAATTGCAGACAGAAGCTTGTCTGATCTATGCTGAACGCAATCATCCTTACTACAACATCAGAATAGTGGCTTGGAAATAAACAAATGTGGAGAGGATTTCTAGCAGCTAGTATTGCTATGGGCTTGTAGTAGGATCTAGTCTGTGCTCTGAACTAAACATTTCTTAAAAACCAGCAAGAGATAAAGAATGGGTCCACAGTGGCAAGATGTGTCATTCCAGTAATCGTTGGCTCCAGGAAAATGTTACAGGATAAGGAGAGATTGTGGACTCTGAGTTTTTATTGGAGAGGTTTCAGGCATTGCTGTACATTTAAATGGAGTGCAGTAAAAATATTTGAAAGCCTGAGGAAAAGGAAACTGCTCTCCAAATGCAACAGAGATGTGGGATTTATTTGGTGGGGTAAGGCAAGATCAGGTACAGTCCTGTAGACATCTTTGTGGTTACTGTTTTGAAGAAGACTTTTATGGTATTAAACAAGCGTAGCTGTGCTTTCAACCAGTTGTGGGGTCTCACTCACAGTTCAAGTTATCCAGAGAAAAACCTCAAATCCAGCACCAGGACTGTTTGTCTTTAAATAAGTTGGTGCGTCTTAAAGATCCTGCCTTTTGTCAGCTGGGCAAATTAGGCTTAGAGTTAGCAGTTTCACATAAATTTTTTCAATTCTGTTCTTAAAGGTGCTTTTCAGCAGGTAGAAGCAGATGCAAAAGATGGGAACAGGAGTATTATTAGGGTAAGAGTTCTGGGTTTACAGGGGACATTACTTGATCTGTCTCCTGCTTGCATGTGAGAATGGCTGAGAATTTGGTGCACACCAGCCATTTCCAGAATGAACTGATGAACTCACAGATAGTTGTGATTAGGATTAAGCACGTCAGTTGGAAAAGGGATCCAAAGAAATGTGAGCTCTTTCAGAAAGAGGTCACCTACCTCAGGTGCATGCTCAACACAAGGAACTTCCACCAACAAGAGAAAATGGCAGCATTGTAAATCTGTTTAACTCCCCAGTCATACTCAGACTTGTAATTTTACCAGGCTAAATTAGTAGTACAGAAGATCTCTTTCCATGTACCCAAAATTACTACATGGTTTGGGATGGAAGAGGAAATCAGGACTTTACTCCCTAACTGTGTTGGGAACACATAGAAGTAAAAATAGCTTGAAAAAGGCCTGAAGATCTTGAGCTACATTTTGAAACTCAGTTCATATTTGATGCAGAAGTGAAGAGATGCTGGAAATAAGAATGCTGAAGACTCTGACACAAACAAATATTGAAATACCTGAAATATTACTCCTGTGGATTTATTCTGAATTTAACTGTATCAGACAAAATTCTAGTGAAAATGAAACATACATTTAAAAAATATCCTTGCTTGTGGCTTCAGAGGCAGACCTGTAGGCTTGGGGAGGCGCATGTGAACTGTACAGGTGGCCTTGCAGGAACAACATCTGCAAACACCACCCCTTCCTAGAACAGGGAACTGCTTGCTCAGAGGGATTTGGTCCCCAGGGTTTTTGCATGTTCGCAGTTCCTATTTCTTCTGCTAGGACAATGGAGAAGGGTGTTGCTGGAATGTAGCCCAGAGCAAAAAGATTGCTCAAACAGAGGATCTTGGTGTTAAAATTGCGTGTAACTGGAATTTCGGTTGGTAGTTGCCAACATCTTGGAACAGTTTAACCTTCGATATACTATTGAAATTATTTTCAGTGGGGACATCTGGAATACAAAGATTTTATATTGTTAAAGTAAAAAGAAATCCCATGGAATGATGGGAGAAGGTATCACCTTATTATACAGTGTGACAGGGTGGTCTCCTTAAGGAATGCTCTGGTGGGGATGGGGGTGAATGAATGAAATATGCATAATATAGAAGATTAGTATACCTTGTTATTCCTTATCCATTTTTTACTGTTGTATGTACATGTGGCTGCAGTCTTCCTGTTTCCCAAACACTACATAGTCTGTATAAGAAAAAGCCAAATGGATTGTGCAGGTTACCCTTAAAAACAAAGGGCAATAACTTAAATATCCTTGGAAGCCAACCTGAGGAAGCTATGGCCATTACCCAGTTTCTGTGTTGTGGAGGGACCTGCTGAGAAAATGGAATGGTACTTAGAACAGATAAATGTGTGTGTTGGTGAGACGTCTTTTTCCTTCTTCTTTGATACAAGGGTATTTCTAAGATGTGGTAGAACAGATTTTTTAATAAGCCAGAACTGTTTTTCCACTCAACCTGATGACGTACCACATGTATTTGGAATATCTAATAATATTATTATTTTTAGTCTTGGACATCTCAGGCTTGTGACCTAGGGGAAAACTTCTGATACACAGAAATGGTACAGGAAATATAGTGTCTTTGTCCCAGGGAGCTCGACTTCTTTGGCTATTATTTACACTAAAGGGAGTTGTCTAATTGTTCATTTAAACTATGCAATTAGTTCAATTAAACTGCAGGATGCCTGGAGTATAGGACTGTTACACCCATGTCTATCTGAAGGCATTTGATGCAGTATCTGAAAGACACAAGCTCTGTGTGGTAAAAAGTTACTGGTCTGAGCAGAGAGTTTCCCTTGGTAAAGTGGAATATTTACCTGGGGACAGGCAATAGATGGATGAAAAGTGTGTAGGGAGCAAAAAGCGTTACTTGGAAGGTCAGAGGAAAAGGGAATGTCTTCCCCCCCCCCAAAAAAAAATCACACTGTCATAGCTGGAATTTCTGATAGTAAAACTATGCCTTTTATTATGAGTTGTGCCAGACCTTTCAATATAGAATGGGTCTACATCCATTTGGCAAATCAATATGTGACCCTAGAAAATAACTCACTTTTCCTTCTGCACAGCAAAGTGTATTCTGCAAACTGACGCACTTTCTTTCACTGGATGATGGCAAACAATATGGAATAGCCAAACATGGGCAGGAAAACAAAACAGCCCATTTCAGGCCTTTTCCCATTGCAGTTTGGGTGACAAAATGCCAGATGATGTCAGGCCCAGCAGGTTCCCAGAAGGAAGAGTAAGTTAGTCATACAGTGCTTCCATTTCTGAGAAGATTTTATAATCATCACCTTGAAGCAGGCTGGCTTTCAAGTTCCCAACAAGAGCTCAGGGGAGAGTGTGATATTTAAGCCTAGACATCTTTTCTCATCTGGGTTTCCTGTCACAATGCCAGTGTCTGTGTGCGCAAAGTTCTGGCAGCCTGACATACTTTGATATAATTTTTTCCCAGGCTTCAAAAGAAAAGGTAAACAATGGACTTGTGACTCCAGGGCGAGCATCGGTAGCCAGGAGTTTATGAGGTAGCTCATCTTCTTTATGTTTCTGGCATCACTTTAAATATTTTGCTATGTATAAGGGATGTGTGAAAGAAAAAGAAATTCATTTAGTGGTTTTTGAGGCTAGAGACTTGATGCCTAGAGGTGATTTCTGGTCCACACAGGTTTTCTGCTCTTGCTACAGGTAAATCAGAGGGCAACTCTGCCTCAAAGACTTAAAACATCTATTTAAAACCAAAAGTAATGTCTAATTTTTAGAAGATCCTTGAAAGATATTTGGATTTCTTTGACAATGCAAACAACAACTAAGTAAAATATTTGGTGGGGAAGGTGTTCAACTTAATAGTGCTTTGGATATTTACTTCGTACGTTTTAGTCTCACTAACAGGGCAGACAGAAGTTCAATATGCATATACACTGTTTGCTTATTTTGTGTTATAATACTGTTATATATTCTAGTAAACATAACCTTGGAGCTGGTGAGATCTACACATGAGAAGAGATTTTTAATAACTGATTTTGTATCGCTTAGCCTGGACAACTCGCCTGAGTTACATCATGACTTTCATGTATCCTTTTGCCTTAGGTTCTTAGAAGTTTAAATAGTTTAAAAAGACAGACTTGACCTTGGTACTTACAATTATTGCAGAGATTGAAATTTTGTTGCATTTTACAATATTTTTGCATTTCATTTACATCATTTTTAAGGCGGAAAATAGTGCCCAGAAAAATCATCTGTGGCATCAAGCGTCTAAAGCCTCTCTGTCTGGATTAAGCCCTTCTTTGCTCCAGGCTACTAACTTCTTTAATTCCCTTGACTGATACAGCCAGGGAACTCTTGTATTTCACTTGAGATGACTGCATAATACATTCCATTACAATCATATTTCCATGCTCACTTTATTTAGTGCTAAGCAATGAAAAATCCTGGCATTCAGTTTACTGGTGTTTTCATTTGTTTTCTTGAGTATTTATGTGGAAGCTCCACCTCAGAACAGACATTCAGGCAAAGTGAGCTGAAGCTGATGCCAAAGTCCCCAGTCCTGCCATTAAGTCTGTATTTGCAAACATGTTTGCACTCACAAAAATAAAGTCTCGGTACAGTCAAAATGCATAAGACTGACTGCACCAGCTTTGGAAGTCTGTGAGGAATTTGACAGGGAGTAAAGTAAAGTTATACAGTTCCCAGAAAGCTGCTGCTGCATCTAATTTGTTACACAAGGTTTAGGGATGCAGTAGTTAAGAGCCTTCCTAAATTAATCAGCTAGTGGGGCACTAGGATGTGTGCAGCGTATGCAGACCACTGAAGAAAATGGATCACTTTTGCTCAAAATCTCATGCTCACAAAATTTCACGTGTCAGTTTTAAGTGCAAAATGAGTCTCCTGAGATTCTGAGTTTTGAAATACGTGTGTAGATGTATAGGCACTTTCACACAGCTTTATCTCAGCACTATAAAATTCCCATGGTTTCTTCTGAATGCTCTGTAACTGTTTAAAACCCTGAAACAGTTGAGAAGGATACAGATCAGCCTGCTGTTGTAATGGGGACACTTCAGACTACATCTGTTCTAAAAAAATTAAAAAATATACAATATACCAATGTAGTGGATCTGTTAGCCATTTTCCGCAGCTAAATATAGCATAGTAAGCCTGTCAGTCATTAGCCTGAGGTTTCTTCAGCTTTTGGGGGGGACTCTCTTTCCTTCAAAGGACTTCTTAGTACTTTTTAGTACCTCTTAAGTAACCATCTCTCAGGCTATTTTTTACTGTCTGGTCCCACTATTACTGAAAAAGAGTTAATCAACAGCTAAAGCCCCTTCTGCTTCTCTCTCCTTGAGATTTATGGATCAAAGAGCACTGTGTTCCAGGGGTAAAAGGTCACTTTCACAGATCTATTTCCCCATATATCTCCAACTGTTTCTACTCTTCCAGAGAGCAGTGGGTACCCTCATACTGGCTCCACTTCCATGACCATGTTAAGAAAAAAGTAAATTATAATATTTCAGAAGAGGCACTCAGTCCTTTTGGCTATTTTGAAAGTTCTTATAGTTAGTATTGCTTTTTCTTCAGCTTTTGCTACTTATTTGAAATGTATTGTGTGCTGCTCAAAGGCTTCTGCCATGTTTGAGACCCCAGTGTTATAGACACTGAATAAACCTTGATACTGTCTTTTCAGATGAGGCTTTACCTTCTCTGAAGACCAAGCCAAAGAGGAGAGAGAAAAGAGTGAGGTGGTCCGGGAGCAGCTGGTTAACCTCTATCACCTCAATGTGAGTAGAGGCACTGGGGAGAAAATTAGAAAGTTCTTGTAGAAACTAAGGTGGGAACTAAATAAGAGAATAAAGCAGGTCAAGGGGCAGGAAAGTACCAGGTAGAGCTGAGACTTGCAGAAGACAGATCAAGAGTCTGAGAAGAAATTACTACTTGTGCTGCCAAACTTAAAACTATCAAGTGTCAAACCAATTCAAGCTAAAACATTAATTAATTGTACTCAAAACTGCTGATATGCCTATTTTCATAGTCGAGTCTTATGGACACGAATACTTGGAGAAATGAATCTCTAAGTCCTGCCTGTGGCAAAGTTTGCATAGATCAAATCTGTTGACTCTTCAAGTGTATAGAGAACCCTGATGCTTCACCTGGAATAATTCAAATCAGTGTGACAAAATCTGTCCTATCTGACCTACCTGTTTTGGCAAAAGCCAAAACAGTTCTGGTATGACTTTGTCCTCCCCATTTCAGTGACCTCCTAGGGCATTCTGGTTTTCATTTTCCACATGTATGTTAGCTTGACAGCCTGCAGACATACATATACAACTGAAGATATACATATATACTTCCCCTCTATATTTTGAAGACATGGTTTCATTTTCCTCTCTTCTTATTGACAGACTTGTCATTGATTCCGGTGTTCGTGCAATGATGACAGATAGATGTCTGTAACTGAAGAACCCACGGTGGAGTTCACTTGTTCTAGGAGGTGTTTCTTTTTGCTTTTTTCTGCTTACTTTGTTTCCCTTTCTCCAGAGCAAGTGTATGTAGGGATTTATGATTATTTTAACTGACCAGATGTCAAAAATACAGAATTTTGCTGGGCAATAGAATTTCCTATTAGCTTTTTCTTCCTTCCTGCATAAATTCACACTTGTTTGATTTTGCTGAAATTAAAAAGTTTGATTCTAACTGATCTCACATTTTGTTTATTTAATATTCTTCTGTTTTGTAAGGGAGGATACGACTTGTTGATATCCACTTAAGAGCTCATAACCATGTCTGTCATCAGCCCATGTAGAATGCTACCTGTTCCACAACAACCAGTTCTCTGTTTAATCTGATGTTCATCATGATGTTTGAAAAATCTTACTTCCAGTTCTTAAACTGAGCTCTGTGAAACACAGAATTGCAAGAGCCACAAGAGAGGGCAAGCTGGTTGCGGAAAGAGGAACAGCAACCACAGAGTTAGAATGGGGAGGCTCTTGATGACAAAGCTAGAGCTTTCTAAAGCAAAATGCAAGTTGGCAGCTTGTGAGGCAGTTTGTAGAAGAACTGAGGTATGAAGCAGAACTTGGAAAGAAGTTCAGGTACTTTTCCAAGTATTTTAGTCAAATATGTCATGTGGAGTGATTTCACCTGTCATCACAGACAGTTCAGTGAAATGCTGAGCCTTCTTTCTGTCCCTGTTTTTCAATGTAGAGCAAACCCAATTTAACACATAAAACTTGCTGTTCCCTCCAGCCACCACCCCTTTCCTTTCCCCCTGTTTTCTTTGTCTAGCAGTTGCCAGCAGGGATCAGACAGTAGGAACAGTGCAGTCAGCACCTTTTTCTGGGGCACAAGTGCTGGACCAGAATTTATTGGCTTCATTCACTGCAGGGAAGAGCACTACATCCAAGAAAGATTTTTTTGGGTAGCCATGGTTTGCCACCAGCTCAGTGAGCCGGCTCCAAATGCACTTTTAAGCTTTGTTTCATGCTCCTCAGGCTGAGAAAAGCTTGCCTCTTCTGGAATGCTAACCATCCTTTCGGGGCTGGATGCCTCCGTTTCATCGGACAATAAATTAGAAAGCTCACGTTGGGCTGGAAGTGACTGCTTCACCTAGCTTGAGATGGGGATAAAAAGACATGGTTGAGCTCCGATTTAAAAGAACGGCCAAGAGTCATATTTATCAAGTGGATCTCTATCCATCTTCTGGGTGGAAAACAGTAGCTGAAGCACTTCCCCTGCCGACGCACACTTTATAAAGCCATGGGGGG
>NW_009911216.1:45612-48150 GCF_000696875.1 Nestor notabilis | reverse complement strand
GGTTCCTGCCAGGGTGCTCTAGGGGAGAGCGGGGGAGCGAGCGGCGTGGTCCCCTGAGCGTGTTGCTGGGGGTGGATGTTGCCGTCGAGGTTCGGTTCAGCTCATCCCAGCTGTGGCCCGCGGGCGCTTTTGGGGTGAGCACTTAGAAGCAGGTCGGTGGCAAGCCGGGCAGCGCGGTGCGAGCGGCAACACAGGGCCCCCCTGGGAAGGTGCCTCTGGAATGTGGAAGGGTGAAGAGCTGGGGTGTGATTGCGGGGCACTAGGGGTAAAAGAGGTCTGTGTGGAGGCTGGGTCCGGTTCCCAGTGGTTTGCGTGCCCAGACGGATCCCCACTGCATTCTTCCAGCTGCTGCTCCGTGGCGCCGAGCAGGAGCTCCCTGCTCCGAGAGAGGAGACCGTAAGGATGTTCGGTTAGCCTGGTAAACAGGAGCGCATGGGCTGTCGGCGGCTCTCACAGTGCCCTGCCCGTTTCGTCCTCTCTGTTTCCTGTGTCTTCTCCGGGCTCAAACCTTCTGGAACGCAAACATTTGTGAATCATTATCATTGCCAGAAAAGTAAGAGTTATCTGGCTGTGCTTACATAAAAGTTTTTGGATAAGTTGACCTATGTACAGTGAAGAACCTGACTGCTTTCCTGCTGTTATTTTAGGATCAGGCAGCCTAAACAGTGGGATCAGGAGCTTGTGAGGAATGTTGATGCTGCCGACGGCTTATTTGTTTTTTCTTGTTTCATTCATTGCCACTGATCAGAAAGAAAAACCAAAATGCCTTTTCAGTAATCCTGGTAATCTTCCTTGTGCTTCAAGGAGAATCTGCTGCCTTAGGGAAGTAGCTGTCCTTCAAAGCTAGCTCAGCTCTTCCTCTGGAGCTGAAGTGGTTGGTAGTGCCGCCTCACCAGCGCTTCTCCGGGTAACGTTTGGGATGCAGTAGCTGGAGTTGGTGCAGCTTCAGTGAGGAGGCACAGCGAGGACGGTGAACTCACTGGCAAGTGAGACTCTTGGAGAATCACCCCGAGCTGCAGATGTGAGGACAAGCACACACACAGGGGCAGCATCCTCACGGCTCAGTCTGCAAACATGCGGCAATTGGAAACCCAGCCCTGTGCTGAGAGACGTGTTTCTGCTCTCTGCAGACACACACCGAGACTTACTGTGGGCTGAGCTGGACCAGCACATGCCTGCTACAAGGCAGGGCTCTTGGAGGGGCTTCCAAGGTGTTTGCTCTCATTTAATTCCAAGGTCCTTGTCATTTGGCTCTCAGTTATTTGGGGCAGGAGCAGGCTGTGCAGAGCTGCACAGCATTTCTCACTTGGGGCCCTCTGAACATCAGTACCATCAAGGATAGTCTAATTGGACTTGGGTGTCTGTATGGCCGCCTTCATTTCAGAAGGGTGCAGAAAGTCAGGTTTGTTCAGCTCATATTGTTTTCTTTCACACTGACAGAGGTTTTTGTTACTCACTAACTATGGTCTGTTGTTAATATCAATGACAATGATGGTCATGTGAGGACAATGGAAAATGAGGAGGGGTTCATGTTCTCTAGCTTAATGAAAGAAATATTTTGGAGTATTTGTCGTAATATCTTTAGTGTTCCCCTGCATACAGTCAATACATAGTAAAATTAGCCTATTGAAAAGCTCATTTTCCACTTGTCTGTGTTGCTTGACAAAAAACCTGTTGATTTTAGGGTATATTTTAGGTTTATGGAGGTGTTTACCAGCATCAGTTTAGTCAAACACTGCTCTGAAATTGGCCTCAAAGCTAAGGGCAGTTTTACTTTGTTTCTTCCTCAGCTGCTGAAAACATTCTTGCAGTTTAAGACTATTGTCCTGTATTTCCAAGCAGAGGGGGTCATCCTGTTCTTCTTCCTACCAGGCTGTTGACAGGGTCTTAGTAATCATGCCCGTGTTTATTCTTTATTGTGTGCCTATGTATTTTTCCCTCCCCATCAGTATTTGCACTTCTATTTCCATGGCCATGAAATGATCTGCAGTTTCAAGTCTGAACTGACTTGCTTCGTCATCTGCTGTTAATTTGGGAAAGCCCACTAACAGAAACTAATTGTACTTATTTTTAAGGAATCAGCAGAGTCACTCCTGCAGAGCTGCATGATCAGTTCACTGCTTTGCCCAGTTCTCTGCTTACCATCGGTGTCTTCTTCACTTCTTATATCTGGCAGATTTCTGGTTTCTTAGAACCTCTAACTGGTCTTCACATCTTCATTATGTTTTTGCACGTATAGCAGGATTTGGCAGGAGCTCATTTAAATATTTTCCACCCTTGCCTGGGAATAGGGCTATTTGTGCAACCGAAAGTGAGTGCTCTGTACAGTGCTCTGGATAGAGGGTTGTCTGTTCTTGAGGAAGTGGTTGCCAGAAGAAAAAATGATGGAGCAAACAGAGAGGTCACTCAGCGGGATTCTTGAGGGATTCGAGGCTCTGGGACTGTTGGGAGGCTCAGTGTGTTGTGGAAGTGATGTGTATGGTCCTGGAAGGAAAGTTTGACATCATTTCCCTCGCAGTATCTAGCTCCTGGCCGCTT
>NW_009911216.1:43076-45581 GCF_000696875.1 Nestor notabilis | reverse complement strand
CAGCAGGAAAAGAGGCACAAGCATTTCTTTTGTATTGACTTAGTTTTTTTCAGGGCTGAGAACTGAAATAAAGTCATTTCAATTATAAAAGGAATTTGAGAAAATGGAAGCAGCAAAGGCTTAAAAATAGGCATGAAGCTTTTGAAATACTGCCTGTTGTATGTTCATCCATCACTTCAGAAGGTTGAGTAGCAGCAGTAATTCAGGCCCGGCCAAGCGGGGTCATTGCGCAGGTTTAAGGTGGTCAGACAAAGCACATAAGCTGATGCTAGTGTTCTGCTGTGGCAATGCTGATGTTCCCCAGTCTCTCTGGGAAACTTAAAATCATTTAAGCATCATTGCTTTTACCTTTCATATGTTCATGTATTATCATAGTGGAAGATCATTTCGCTCTCTTGATTCTTGTTCAGGCAAAGTTATTGTTTAAAGAATGTCTCTATGCTTTAAGTGAGAGCTGGGAATGTGGAGGAGAAAATAAGTAACCAGCTGGAGAAAATAAATAACCACTGGCCAATCTCACAACTAGTATTTGAAAAGGCACCTTTTCCCTTTTCCTCTTCTCCCACAGAAAGTCCCAAACTCATTTTTGTGGTATTACTCACCAAAGTGGTGGAATGGTAGAAAGGTTTGGGTTGGAAGGGACCTTAAAGCTCATCCAGCTGCAGGCAGGGACACCTTCCACTAGAGCAGCTTGCTCCAAGCCCAAAATGAACTGCTAATGTTTTTGCCCTCTCTTCCCCCTTTAGCTATGACAGAGGATCCACATTCAACGTGTTTGTGGGAAAAGGTCAACTTATTGCTGGGATGGACCAAGCTCTGGTTGGCATGTGCGTGAACGAGCGGCGCTTCGTGCAGATCCCCCCCAATCTCGCCTATGGAAGCGAAGGTGTCTGTAAGTACAGCACGGGGCCAGCAGGGAGCTGGTTGTGCATGGGATTCAGCAGAGCACATAGAGAATGGAGACACAGAAGAGCAGAAATGGCAAGTAGTGAGTTTCAGAGGGGTTCTCCCTTGCTCAGGGGTGTTTGTTAAGCCTCGCTATTATCTCCACGCTCCCCCTGCATGCTGAAGGAAGAGCTGTTGACTTTACAGGACCTTCAGCAAATGAAGCTTGCTACTGAAGTTCACCATTGGTATATACCTACCTCAATGTTAAATACTTACTGTGGTTTGGCATGGCAGTGCTGCACAAGGTCTTGTCAGTGCCAGAAGCAGCCTTGCTCTACAGGCTCAACAGAGGCAACAAATGCTAAATCAAGATCAGTCTGCCCGATGAACATGTTTGATAACAGTTCATGCTGCTAGATACTGCTCCTTAAGTAGCTGCAACAGTGAGAAGGGGCCAGGGGGATATAAGCATTACAAGGAGTAAGGTGTGCAGTGTGCCTTTTTTTTAGGATATGCATGGATTATGTTCCCTTTTTGCTGATGCCCTGTAGAAAAAGGGAAATGAAAGTGGTTGTGTTTGGCTTTTGCAGCTGGTGTGATACCCCCCAATGCTGTGCTCCATTTCGACGTGCTTCTGATAGATCTTTGGAACTCGGAGGATGAAGTGCAGGTTCAGACTTACTTCAAACCTGAGAAGTGTCCTCGGACAGTCCAGGTGTCTGACTTCGTACGATACCATTACAATGGAACATTCCTTGATGGGACCCTGTTTGATTCAAGGTGTGCGGCTGGGTTGTGTGTCTTTGTGTATTTTAATAGGTATCTCATGTCTCTTAAACCCATCATTGACTCCTTCTTCACTGGTGTAACATTTAATGCTAATTGCTGAGAAACACAGGAAATGAAAGCTAGCATCTGAGTGTCAGAAACTTATTTAGAGGTTGTAGACAGAGGTACTGACTCCAACCAGTAAAACAGCACATTGTTTTTTCATGGGCATTACAAACCAAGGTCACTGTTTATTGCAATCAGCTCAAACTTTCTATAACCCCTGCAGCATAGCTATTCAAATCAGAACAAGCTTTATAAACTAAGCGGAGTTTGTAATGAAATTGAGCTGCTAAAACTTTCATGCTGAGATTTTAAGTTTGCAGCATGTGGACTTCACTGAAGTTTGGTGGAAGATAATGGTTTAATAACAGCTGCCATTAGGTTTGTGAGCCTCTTTTCAAAACCTCTATTAGGCTCCTGAAATAGCTAAGCACTCTGGAAAACACTGCCAATCCTTCCTTGGTAAACCAAGGAGCAGGATCTTTGCAGCAGCAACTTGTGAGTTATAGCATAGAATAACAGAATCAATGAGGTTGGAAAAGACCTTTAAGATCACCAAGTCCAGCCCTTCCCCAGCAGTGCCAAGGCCACCACTAACCCCTGGCACTGAGGCCTCATCTACCTGGGGTGTGAACACGCAGGGACGGTGACTCCAGCACTGCCCTGGGCAGCCTGTTCCAATGCCTGAGCACCCTCTGGGCAAGGAATTGTTCCTCAGCTCCAGCTAAACCTGCCCTGGGGCAGCTTGAGGCCGGTTCCTCTTGTCCCATCCCTTGTTCCTTGGGA
>NW_009911216.1:29509-42965 GCF_000696875.1 Nestor notabilis | reverse complement strand
CATCACACTTGTGCTCCAGGCCCTGCTCCAGCTCCGGTGCCCTTCTCTGGCCCCGCTCCAGCACCTCAATGTCTTTCTTGCAGTGAGGGACCCAGAACTGACACAGGATTCGAGGTGCAGCCTCACCAGTGCCCAGCGCAGGGGGACAGTCACTGCCCTGGCCCTGCTGCCACACTGGTGCTGAGCCAGGCCAGGATGCTGGTGGCTTCTCGGCTACCTGGGCACACTGCTGGTGATACTGTGCATAGCATGGGGCTTTTAAAGATTAATACTGTTCTTTCCTGGGGCTGTCTGACATTTAGTTGTGTTTTGTTTGTGTTTTTCTTTTGTTGTTTCATTTCTAGCCATAATCGGATGCGGACTTACGATACCTACGTGGGAATTGGGTGGCTGATTCCTGGTATGGACCAGGGTCTCTTGGGAATGTGTGTAGGAGAGAAGCGCATAATCACAATTCCACCTTTCCTGGCGTATGGAGAAGAAGGAGATGGTAAAAGTTATTACTGTATTTTTGATATAAGTAATTAATATTTTAAAATAAACTTGTACTTTGTGTATTTTCACTTTATGGGCAGCATTATTACCCATTCCAGACAGATGGAACAAAGTGGTGGAGAGGGAGGTTCAAAATGTATTGTAATGTATTATATGCAGGATTGGACTGGTTAGAAAGTACAAGTTTTTTGGGGTTTTTTGGATAAAATTGTAATCTTTATATACTAAAATTTTATTTCATTCAGAGAATTTAATCTACAAGGTGGATTAATTGTCCTATGAGGCTGTGTGCAGCCTGCAGGTCATACACAGGGGTCCCCATGTTAAATGAGGGGACACTTGGGTATAGTTTGGAACTCTTCCTTAAATTCTTTCTCTGCTCTAATATTTAAGGATATGTCTGCAGTGTCCAAGCTTTCATCCCCCTTCCATGACTTCGTTACCATCAACTGTGGTAGCCATCTCCGTGGATAACAAAACTCTGTGGAGTTGGGTTTTGATCTTAATGGTTCTCAGTCAAAACAACCCACACTGTGGTTTGTGTATTGATGGAAAGGTACTTTTTCACTGAGATACTCTCATTTACCCTTGTTCAATGCCATCATGTGGTCTCCTGTTTTGATTTTAACATGATGGGAAGAATAGATGTGCCACATTTGTCTTCTAATGGTTATTTTATGCACTTGCATGGAGTGTGTTGGAAATGCTGGTAGGCTGTACCACGCAGCTCGGATGGAGCTATATTGACTAAAATAGGTGTCATGAAGAGGCTGTTCTTAGCGAGGCAGTACCACCACAGTAGAAACAGAAGGAAATAGTTAACTGAGTTCGAGAACTGAGTGACAAACACACTTAAAATGAGTGACTAGAAGCAGATGATGCTGCTTTATTTTGGGAGGGGAGGTGCTTGATCCTCAGCAGTACGTTACTTCTGCTCTTTCTAACCAATTTTCTGCTCCAACACTTCTGTAGGTAAGGAGATTCCTGGCCAAGCATCCCTTGTCTTTGATGTGGTTTTGCTGGACCTCCATAACCCCAAAGATGGCATTGCTATTGAGAACCAGCATGTGCCTGAGTCTTGCGAGCGGAGGAGCCAGGCAGGGGATTTCCTCCGGTACCATTACAACGGCACACTCTTGGATGGCACATTGTTTGATTCCAGGTGAGCAGACATTCCGGCCCTACAGCTCCCATTTGCAGTTTGTCTGTCCATCAGAGATCCAGTTATTTGCTTTTCCTTCTTTTTTTTTTGTGATTTTTGAGTGGAGTTGGAGTCCTCTTAAAAACTTCATAGAAAACTTTTTGGTATGGGAAGGAAGACAAAGACCTCTGTGTTGTGACAGTATCACAGACGCCATCTAGGGGTGGTGATCCACCTCGTATGCTTCAGGCACACGTGCCTGAAGACTCTTTACCCCATAGGGCTTATTTGCATCACCTATAGGTGATGCTACTGAAGAGAGAGCAGATCAATATGATTCCCATTGTATGTCCTGAGAACTGTGAGTCAACGTGCTAGTGGCTCATTTGAGGTTAACCTCAAGACACTATTTCCATTTGCACTTGAAAACTGGTTGCATTTTGAAGGCTGATGTCTTTCAGTGATGGGGTTTCTGTGATAAAGGAAGAGGGGTTGTCATCGTGTCAAATTCAAAGCTCTGTGGACATGTGAGACTCGTGTGCAGAATTATACAATGAATAATAAATACCCTCGTAGCTTCCTGCCACTTTTGTTTGCTCTTCACTAAGCAGTACTTTACTTTCACGCCAGCTTGCAGAACAGTTGGCACAAGTAGCTGAAGAGAGTTGAGGATGAGCCATGGTAAAATGTTGTACAAAACAAACTCATGTAAGAATGTCCAGCGCTGCTGCAGCTGTGGCCGTTTTCCCCTCTGCAATAGTGAGCTGCAGAACTGCCCCTGGGCAGCTCAGCCAGGGCTGTCTGGACTCAGAGCACCCGAATTACATCAGGGTCTGTCCTGGTCTTGCTCTTCCATGAATTAAAACCTTTCTGCCTTCCCTTCCTTGGGTTGTGCCTTCATGTAGGGTGCCTTGAAGAAGGGCAGAAGACAGGCACATCCTTGTAATAAACCTCATTTGTTGTGGGCTTGTTTCTGTCATTAGGTGTTGAAGCAGATCCTTCAGCCTACGTAGAAGTGATTGGCATAGTTGGAAAGGAAGGATAGTATTGACAGTGTTTAGTTGGTGTGACTCATTTTAATGATGTGCATCCCACCTTCTCCTTGTAGTAGTTGTACTACATAGCTGTGGTTGCAAAATGAGATAGTCTGAAGGGTGTCTCATGAAAATGAACGTAAACTGCATCTAGTTGATAAGCACCTACTAAAGTGGATTCAGGGCAGAGGAAAACTTAAAAGAGAGAACTGGGGTTTTTTTTTTTTCAGTTACTTATCAAAACATGTTTTAATCTAAAATACAGAAATAAGTGAGATTTTCTTTAAGGACAGAGTAGAAATGTGTTTGCAGGTAAGCTGTACCTAACTGTAACCCTAACCAGGGTCCCAGTGCCAGTGAGTGAGTGATGGCTGACTGATGAAACTCGGTGGCCTAGATTCATGGAACATGGTGATTGCATCGTGCCTCTCAGGTGCTAATTAATGACCCAACCAGGTTTAAGGATTGTGTTGCAGACCTCCTGAAAGGTTCTGTGTTTGCTGGAGCACACCTCATGCTGCTAACATGTGTTTTCCACAGCTATTCACGGAACCGCACGTATGACACCTATGTTGGGCAAGGTTATGTCATTGCTGGAATGGATGAAGGTTTGCTTGGCGTGTGCACTGGTGAAAAGAGGAGAATAATCATCCCCCCTCACCTGGGATATGGAGAAGAAGGAAGAGGTGAGTTTTACTTGTCATTTAAGTCTTCTGTAGTGGATGATGTTTCCTTTATTGTGGAGTGCATTTGTGTGTAGTTCCCTTTCTTTTTTTTGGCATTTAAAGACTTAGGAATTAGGTTGTTATTTTGTGGGCATAGAGCTGACAGGATTAGACCCAGGAGTTGCAAAATGAGTTTAATTAACTAATAGGTAGGACGGGAAGAATGCAGAACCACCTCACATGTCATTGGTGACCTGAACTCATTTGGATTATTGGTGTCTTAGACTGGCACTTGGGTGCCAGGAGCTCTGAAGGAATTCGTGTTTTCTTCCTTGTTCTTTCCAAAGACCCAGGTTTTGTGGACTCCTAAACCACCTCTGTAAAGGGTGGATGGATGTAACAGCAAAGTGTGTGCGTGACATACAATTAGCATTCCTTTGGGAACGCCCATTAGTACCTACAAAGATTGCTAGTAGAGAGGTTGCAGGTGGTAACCCTTCACATCGATCACAGACCTAAGGCTGGTGTTTCCAAATGGTACCTCCTGGGATGCTGCTTGGGAAAAGTGACTTAGAAAAAAGGCCTCTCCTCTGGGAATGTAAATTCTATGCTGTTGATTTGGGAATCAGGCTCCTTTACCAACAAACCCCATTCCTGGGTCAGGGTGTGCCTGTTAGTCCTGGTAATGCAGTTGTGCATTGTCCTGGGAAGGGGGAGAAGAAGTTGCTTTGCTGTAGGGACGTTGTAAGGTAATGTCACCTTTTAGACATGATGGCATTCCTTGAAGTATGCGAAATCCTATGGGAATTTCGATGCTCAGTAACAAACAACAAATCACAAATCAGTTATTTAGGATGATCACAGGAAATACCTGGTTATTGCTTCATTTCAGCATATTGTTCAAATTCAGAGTAATGCAGGTTTTTTCCTTCACCCTTGAATTGAGGTTTTAGTGGTTTTCCACTGCTGCTCCTTCGCTGGATGCAGCTTGCATTAGTTGCACACAGAGGAGGCATGATCCTTTAATTCTGAATGAGAAGAGCAAAACAACTTGGGAGCAGGCGCAGTGGGAATTCCTGCGGAATGCAGGACCTGGTCATTGTAAGCCTGTTTGGGTACCATTTCTTTCTCTACTTGCTGAATTTTCTTCCTATTTAGGGAAGATTCCAGGATCTGCAGTGCTGGTCTTTGACATCCACGTGGTTGACTTCCACAACCCCTCAGACTCAGTCAGCATTACTGTGAACTATAAACCTTCCAACTGCACCGTCCTGAGTAAGAAGGGAGATTACTTGAAGTATCACTACAATGCTTCACTCCTGGATGGTACTTTGCTAGACTCAACGTAAGTAGATCCCCTGGTAAGGAGAATATCCCGGGCAGCTGGAGCAGGGCCTGGAGCACAAGTGTGATGAGGAAGGGCTGAGGGACCTGGGGGTTTAGTGTGGAGAAGAGAAGGCTCAGGGGGGACCTGATCGCTCTCTGCAACTGCCTGACAGGAGGATGGAGCCAGGAGGGGGCTGGTCTCTGCTCCCAAGGAACAAGGGATGGGACAAGAGGAACCGGCCTCAAGCTGCCCCAGGGCAGGTTTAGCTGGAGCTGAGGAACAATTCCTTGCCCAGAGGGTGCTCAGGCATTGGAACAGGCTGCCCAGGGCAGGGCTGGAGGCACCGTCCCTGCAAGTGTTCACAGCCCGTGTAGCCGAGGCCTCAGTGCCAGGGGTTAGTGGTGGCCTTGGCAGTGCTGGGAATGGTTGGACTGGATGAGCTTAAAGGCCTTTTCCAGCATCGTCGATGCTGTGATTCCATGATTCTATAGCATAATGAGAGAACTGGGAACAAAGAGGGTGTAGGAGTGTGCTGGAGAAGAACATAGACACTACAGGTGGAGTGATGAAGGAGGTTGTCTGTGTGGCAGTTCAGGTGCCTGGGCCAGTCCTACTGGTGTGACACTGGGCTCAGTGTGAGTGAAGTGCCTGAGTGTGTTCAGTTTCTTGGGCAGGATTTGCTGCTCTCTGTGTGGGTTCAGTGCTCCCAAGAGAGGTCTGGTAGGTCTGTGGTGCAGGGCTTGTTAAAGCTGTCTCGAGTGTGGTGTATAGTAAATGGTCACTCGTCCCATCTGGAGCACACGTGGGTGCTAGTTTTCCTGTATTACAGTGTTGTGGTGCCAGTATGGAGAAACTATCAGAGGGCTTGATTATGATGATGATGATCATTTCCTCCTTGCTCTTGACGGTAGGTTGATGAGGGAAGCAAGAGACTGCTGCTGTCTGTCTAATGTAGAACTGAAGTGAGCCCATGGCACTGGTTGCTGCAGCTACAGGAACACTTTTGCTAGCTTTTTTTCCCCCCTTCATCCTTTGGATAGTGCAAATGATCATTAGTTAGAGTGGAAGATTTATTTTTGGAAGGGAAGTTGGGAAAAGCTATTTTTAAACAGGTTATAATTAATGTAGGAAGCAGCTCACAGTTTTCACAGTGTACACCATAGCTTGCAGAGCTGAAAAGCTGGCTGACATTGAAGCTCTTAATGTGATGCTGTAGGCGAGTATGTATGCAAGGAATGTATTTGGAATCAAAACACCAAATGCTCATTTTGTAGCAGGAAGCAAGGGATGTGGAGACTGTCGTATTCTGAGCAGTTAAGAGATGAACCAAAGATCATGAATCTCGTGCTCCTAATTTTAAGGCTGACCTCCTAGCTACTGAATTGTTTTCTTTCCAAATAATACTCTTGTGCCAGCATATCCTGTGGTGGTGCAGCCAAGCCAATTAACCAAAGAAAGGAGACTGACAGGAGAAAGGGTCAGAGAATCATAATGTCACAGACTGGTTTGTGTTGAAGGGACCTTAAAGCTCATCCAGCTCCAACCCCTGCCACGGGCAGGGACACCTTCCACTAGAGCAGGTTGCTCCAAGCCCCTGTGTCCAACCTGCCCTTGAACACTGCCAGGGATGGGGCAGCCACAGCTTCTCTGGGCACCCTGTGCCAGCGCCTCAGCACCCTCCCAGGGAAGAGCTTCTGCCTCAGAGCTCATCTCAACCTAGGTCCTGCTGTTGTGACACACACCACGTAAAAAGTCTTGACGCTGCACACTCTGCTTTTAGAATCACAAGATATGTTTAACTTGTGGGACTTTAACTCGTGTAATGTCTAATTGTAGAAATAAGCCACCAGCAGCAAGGTAGAATTGGATATATAATATGGTTAAATAGCAGTTGTAGTCTGAGAGACTTCTGTGCTGTGTTGGTTCAGTGACTGCTATGTTGTAGTGACTGATTGTATTACAGTGCTGGCTGATGCATGTGGATGCACCCTGATCCTTATAGGTTGGTAGTTCTGGAACAAATGTACCTCTGGAATTTGGACATCTGCTGAAAAGTCCAACTCGATTAGTTAAAAATATGTGAAAGGCAAAAGCCTGTATTGAGATAAAATACCTTGGGGGTTTAGTTGGCAGCATTAATGATTTTAATTGGATTTCATTCAAGAAGCTTATCATTTTAGTACCACAGGGCTTGTCAGCAGCAGGGACACTTCTGTTTGGTGTTGGCCATAACTTGCTACCTTGGGAGCAACCTCAGGTAACTGCTTGGTAGAATAGAGCATTAATCTTTGGTAATGGCAGGACACTAACTAGAAACTCCTATTTCTGAGGTAATTTGGAAGAACAGAAATCCTCTGCTGTATGTTGAGGGCTTTTATAAGTCTTCTTCTTCTTCCTTTCCCCTCCAGACACAGCCTTGGCAAGACCTACAACATAGTCCTGGGATCTGGGCAGGTGGTGGTGGGGATGGACATGGGCCTGCAAGACATGTGTGTTGGGGAGCGCCGAACAGTCGTTATTCCACCTCATCTTGGGTATGGAGAAGATGGAGTTGGTAAGTGAGTGAATCCTAATGCACATCCACTTAGCATCTCTTGAGCAACTGAAACACAAGCACACAGGGTTTGTTACTTGCTCTGCTTTAGGGCATAAGGTGAGTGCCTTGAATGGGGTTTTTTTTTAGACGTTCTTCATGTCACTATTTGAGGCTGATCCATTTTTAATGACAGGGACAACAATAGTAAAAAGAACAATATGGAAATGACAAGAACTTCTGTATCCCAGGATGTGTGGTTCCTACTGGTCCTCTGACAGGGAGGAGTCAGGCAGGAGATCACCAACAAACTCTCATGTGTATGGAAACAGTTGCATAAGTTGCTGAGTTCTTTGAATAGTTCCAGAAGAGTTTGTGGTTTATAAACACTGCCAGGCATCACACACCAAGCCTAATGGAGAATTAATTCATCATAAGAAATAAGGAAGCGTTTTCACTGGTACCTGTCTTCCATGAAAAAGTAGGAGTATTATAAATATTATTGCCTAAAATTGCATGGTTCTACGTAATAAATTGAAAATCTCCTCATAACATGAGAAGACTGCTGTGTTAAATACCTGTCACAGCTATTTGCCATCACTCAGATACATTTGCTACACGTGGTCTGAAACGCTGCGTGGTTGTTAGTGCCTTGGTGTGTACCCACATACCTGGAGAGATGTGCTTGTTTGCTCCTGGGCACAGGTTAGAGGTGACCTCCTTTTCCTTTATCAATAATAAATCAAACTCCTTTCATGGTTTCAGCATCCCAAGCTGCTGGAACACTCGTGAGTCCGTCAGTTAGCACCTCGATACACAGTGTGTGGGGGAGATAAAGGAAAATGGATTCATTCCTGCAGTTTTAGAAGTAAAGAAGAAAAGATGGGTGCAGTTTTATTCTGAAAGCTTCCTTCATGTTCTGGTCACCTCTGCTGGCGTGAACAGGAAGATTTGGGGGGCTTGGGATCACGGGGTTTGGGGATTGCAGTAGAGAAGCTGCTGTTGAGCAGGAAGAGAAATTGACTTATGGATTAAAAGGAAATTAGACCCTTCAGTGTAAGTGAGGATCATGCCCCTCTTTGCCCTTTGTTGTGACAGAAGGAGAAGTGCCTGGTAGTGCTGTGTTGGTTTTCGACATTGAACTGCTGGAACTGGTGTCTGGCTTGCCGGAAGGGTACATGTTTGTGTGGAATGGGGAAGTCTCTCCCAATCTGTTTGAAGAAATAGACCAGAATCATGATGGAGAGGTTCTTTTGGAGGAGGTAAGCTGAAACAATGAGAACACTTGCAGCAATGTTTTCCTGCCACCATCACCAAGGTGTTTTCTCCTAACACCATCGCAGCAGATGTCAAAGAATGGGGTCTCTTCTCTTCTTCTCTTCTTCTTTGACATGGTGTTTGTTGCCAAGTTAACAGGAAGGCAACATCACACTTAAATTGTGGTTATTTAGCCTTAGAGAGAGAACCAAAAAGAAGCAAGTAAGGTAAGAATGGCTAAGAAAGGAGTTGTATTTTGTATTTTCTTCTTAACTCTTCCTTTTCACCTTTCTCTGTCATTCTGTTTTGTGTCTCTCCTCGCTGGAGTAGTGTTGCCTGCAGCACTCAAGAGGCAGGTTGGGGCCCTATGGAACAACATGAGATGCCTTTGAGCATTTTAACAAGCCAGCGGGGTAAACCCAGCATCTCATTTTCCCTTCCCCTCGCACTCTCTTCCACCTCTCTGTTTTCCTTCCTTCCTTCTCCTCTTCTCTTTCCTGTTAACCTCCACTTCTGCTCTTGCAGAGAAGAAAAGCACTTTCAGCAGCCCAGGGAATGAGTGATGTTGGATGTGACTGTAGCTGGCACATCTTTCTGGTCACCTAGCAAGGAGGAGAGGGAGAAGCTGAGGAGATAGGAGAGATGCTTGGCCTAGAAGGTGTAAGTTAACATCAGGAGTAGCTTTCCTTGCTGAAGCTTATTTAACAAGAGGTGCCAGAGCTCAATGGAATTGAAAACGTTGTGTTTGACTGTGGACTTCTTGTCTTTGGCAAGCCAGCAGCACGGCTTCTGTCAGATGTTGTCTCATCACATTGAATAACTTCATCATACCCATCAGGAGAAGGATTTTTAGGGAAAACTAACCTTGGACCCTTTCGTACCATGGAGGCGAGCCAGAGGCATAATGCCTGCAGAGACTTTAGCAAATCTCATGGTATTCTGGTACTTCAAGTCTCATTTCTGTGTTTCGCTCTTTCCTCCTTGTGTGTGGTTTCTTGTAAGATGCAGGTGGATGTTTCTTTTACAGTGTGAAATTTTCTTGTTAGGGGTCCAGGCCCCACTGGAGTAAGTGAGGAAATCCACAAAGAGCAATTTAACCTCACGTGTCTGTCCGAGTTAGGGTGTTAGCTTTATGTGTGTGTACTTTTACACACACTTAGTACAATGCTAACAGTCTACAACAAGTGAATACTGCTTTTGTAAATACTCATTCGGCTTTAAATACCTGAGCTGTTTTCTCCTCCTTTCTCTCCACTCAGTTTTCAGAGTACATTCAAGCTCAAGTCGATTCGGGCAAAGGAAAACTAGCTCCTGGTTTTGATTTTGAAAAGATTGTGAAAAACATGTTCACCAATCAAGACCGGGATGGAAATGGTAAAGTTACTGCTGAGGAATTCAAGCTGAAGGACCAGGAGGCCAAAGAGGGACACGATGAACTGTAAAGATGCAAAAAGCAGAGTCCTGAGCTGAGCTCCTGTTTGAACGTGCGTACTGGAAGGGGTTTGGGCAGGCATGTTTCTGAAAGGTCAGCACTCCGACAGCCAGCCTGTGTCTGTCTGTCCTCTGTGCTGGCAGGCTGCTACATGGGAAGAGGTTTTGCAGTTGGAATCGTTAGGTCTATCTGAAGGAAGCGTTCAGTGCCTTAAGACAGGATGTGTCCACAGAGAGAGTGTACGGCTGGACGTGAGCCACCGGGGCTGGCTTTGTGCTAAAGATTAGATGTTCTCACTGAACAACACACAGTCACTCGGGTGGATGGATGGGTGGATGGATGGATGAATGGATGGATGGATGGATGGATGGGTGGATGGCAGGGAGAAAACTTACCGAGTGCCTTCAAAAGAATTTTAAGATACCTTCTGTACCTGAAATATTTGGGCAGGAAAATGAACCAGAAAACATTCCCCATGAAAATAACCTGTAAAACGGGCAGCCGCTGAGCCCAGCTCCTTTCAGAAGGCATGAGCTCTCCTTCCAGTACCTGCACAGACTCCCAGGACTATTTGCCATCCGATTGCAGTGCGAATTGCAGAGCATGCAGCTGCTAGCTATGCCATTGCAGAATTCCATAAGCTGTGAATTAAACTAAACAGGCCTAGAATTGTACCCGTGGCTGTGCTGGGTTTCCACCTTACGGAGTAAAAGTCTGCTACCAGCTGCCTTGTATTTCATTACTAACCCTGACTCTGGCTGGCCTGTTCCAACAGTTCCCCTCAGCGATGCCCAAACCTCCCTAGCTGCAACCTTATTTATAGTTTTGTTAGACTTCAAGCATTACTATTCCGGGGTCCAAATACTGTCATGAATACTGGACACGATTGATGTTGTGTTGGGTGTGTGTCTCCTGCATTGGGAATTGTTAGAGTGAGGAGGAAGGATTTGGAGCAGAGCAGTCTGGCACGGCCAGCACCCGAAAAGACAGTCTCAGGATCAAGAAATAGACCCCTCTGTGTCTGCAAAGGTTCTGGCCTATCCCTCCACACCACATCAGCCCTGGGAGTGCTTTGAGACAAGCACCCATTAGGGCTGTAGATGTGACAGGCCGTTGGGTAGGAAATACACAAACCCCCTTAGTATGACCCCCCTCAGTACACTGCATGTAAAGAGCACAAATACACCTCTGGTGAGGCACTGTCGAGGACAAGGAGAAGGGGAGTTGTGTTCCAGTACCTGCTTTGTGTCTAGTCTCTTGCTTTTCTTGCTCTGTATGTGTGGGTTGGGGGCTCCCCCCGAGACCCTCTTTTAAAACCTGGTATTTCAATTGGATGAAAACATTTTGTATTGGGGTTTTCAGTACAGTTGTTATAGAAGGAGCAGTGAAATATTTTGTTTGGAGTTTGATACCATTAAATGTTGGGTTACTGATCTTTTTGTTAAATAAAATGTTGATGAATTATTACTGCTAATGTTTCTTCTTTTTCTTTTTCCTCCCATTTTGGGAGCTTGAGAGGAAGCAGGACCCCTTGGTGCAGCGATCTCCTGCACACTGCAGGCTTATCCTGACTATGGGCAACACTGCTATTAGTCTTCAGGAAAAATGCTTTAAACTAGGATTCTAAGGAACAACGTTTTCATGCCTCAGGTTAGTGAAAGCAACCTCCCTGGGCTTTGTACCTGAGGTTTGGTGCTCTCCCTGGGCAGCCTGTTCCAGTGCCTGAGCACCCTCTGGGCAAGGAATTGTTCCTCAGCTCCAGCTAAACCTGCCCTGGGGCAGCTTGAGGCCGGTTCCTCTTGTCCCATCCCTTGTTCCTTGGGAGCAGAGACCAGCCCCCTCCTGGCTCCATCCTCCTGTCAGGCAGTTGCAGAGAGCGATCAGGTCCCCCCTGAGCCTTCTCTTCTCCACACTAAACCCCCCAGGTCCCTCAGCCCTTCCCCATCACACTTGTGCTCCAGGCCCTGCTCCAGCTCCGGTGCCCTTCTCTGGCCCCACTCCAGCACCTCAGTAACTCCTGAGAACTCTTTTCAGGTCATTAATAGCCACATGAAAAGGGATGGTTTGGGAAGGGGAGACTCCAGCAACCAGCTGCTGCTCCTGTAACACAGCAGCCAGGTTCGAGCCTGGGCACCTGGTTCCCGTTAGCAGCCAGCTGAGGAAAGGGAGCTGCCCTCAGCCAGGGGTGGAGTTTGCTTGTGGGGTTACCAGAGGTTTATTGGGGAAGGAAGATGGGTGTCCAGCCAGAGCAATCCAGGTATTTACATTCTTTCTGTGTGTTTTTCCTGTCCTCACTTGACAGTGATGCTCTCTGCTTTGTAATTCTGATTAGGAGGAAATTTTGTTACAGAGGAAACACTTTTTACTAAGCAAAAGCCTCCAATACTTGACCTTGGACATGTGCTACAGACAGAACAGATACTGTGAGTAGAGTCAGAAAAAGTTGTAAATTCACTTAACTTTGCTGCTTATTCCTTGCTTTAAACGTTAAATGGACTCTCTTGGCTCCAAGAAAATGGTCTGGGAAATGTGTGATACCTTTCTAAGCTGAATCATAAATGAAATATGGTGTTGCAAAATGTTCCTGCTTAGAAACTTGATTCAGAAAGACATCTTGTGAATAATATCTCTTTCCCAAAACTGAACGCAGAATCTGGTCAGCAATTAGAGGAACTGGACTTCCTGCAGGAGGATGGTTCAACCTGTAGCTGCAGTGATGATGATTTTTGTAGTTAATTTTGCTCACGGTTTTGGAAGGCAACTGAATGTATCAAGTCTTATTTCCAGCCAACAGACTTGGAACAAAAAGATGGGATTTTGGAAGAGTGGAGGATATCTGAAAATGCATCCTATGTTTTCCACTGATTACCATATCATCAAGAGTTATGGCTGGCAGTGGGATGATGAAAGGATGCTGTTGAACTGTACAGCACTGTGTAGGTTTTCAAACTGGAATTCCTGGTCCAGGTTGGTTGTTAGTGCCCGTTCTCTCTAGGATGCTGTATGCGTGGCACTTCAAGAAGTAAACTGCTTGGTGTACAGATCCCTTTTGTACAGGACGTGGGCTCTATCAGATGACTGAAACGTGGCTCCTGTGTCCTAGCAAAGGTTCGCTGCTCTGCAGACCCCTGATGCAGAGTCTGACACTGACAGGATTTAATGGCTGAAGGTGAAAACCCTGCAGGAGATCTGAGCTTTCCTTGTGGGAAGGAGAGAATCCTTTCTGTAAGCAGTTGTCGCTGTGGACTGAATGTTTGGAGACTGACCATTCATTGAGCTTCTGCTTGGAGGTGAGACTGTCAAATCTTCCTTACATAATGTGTGAGAGATGGTTGGTTCATCTGAAATCCTCCATCAAGGTAGAGAGTGTGAAGTGTCCCTGTACTCGGGAAACCACCAAGTGATCCCTTCTGATCACTTGGGTTCTAGGCAGGCTGAACACTCATTTCAGTAGCTGGGATTAAGATGTAGTTGGAGATCTGCTTGGGTACCTGCTTCTAGAGATGCTGCTTAATCCTTTTCCATATTGCTCTGCGTGTGCTTTTCTGTATGGTTTGGTTGGTTTGGTTTCT
>NW_009911216.1:0-29499 GCF_000696875.1 Nestor notabilis | reverse complement strand
TCCCTCCAGTTGGGGTGGGTTGTATGAGATCCTCATCACGCTGAAGGAGTGATGGCTGGGGTTGGGTGAGCCTGAGGAAGAACCAGTGGGTTTATGTTGAAATCCTGAGGCAGGCTGGATGGGACAATCCTGCCCACGAGAGACCAGAGCCTCTCACACCTTCACACCGATGCTGTGGGGGGGTCAGGGGACTCTCTTAGCTTGTAGCCAGAATGATCTGGTGCCAGACAGTGTGTTACTGACAGATCTTGTGCTGTGGAGCTGTGGCGATCAGCTCCTTCTCACATACTCTACATGTCATCTGTTATCTGTATTCCAAAGGTAACCCACCTGTAAATGGAAAACTTTGTCCCAGTGTAGACTTTGGGAGTAATGCCTGGTAATTAGCCCCTTGCAACCAGAGAGTGGTTGAGTAAGCGGTGCATCCCAGCGCTGACAAACATCCCAGTCTGTCAGAAGGCCTTTGCCTTTTGGACTTCTATTTGGCAGCTGTGACAAAAGAGCCAGCATGATTGCTTGTTTAAAACCAAAACCCAGAGCCACCAACTGTGCCCCGCTAAAACCTGGGTGCTGACTCAGGTAATACACGTTCCGTAGGTGCCTGTAACCCACCATGTAGGCTGTTAAAGGCAGAAGATGACTGTGCAGAAGGCTGCTCCCTCCTTCCCTCCCTGTTTTGCAGTACAACCATCCAGACTCTCCTTGGATGCTCTCCTCCTGCCACCGGCACCACCAGGGTGCTTCCAGCTCTTCCAGTGTGCTGCTGCCCGAGCCACGGCTCTAAAGGGGAGGCAGCCAAGATGCTGTCCTCACCTTGGTCATCTTATGGTTCCAGTGGTTCTCTGCTCTAATGGGTGGCTTCTAATGTCCCACTTCTGGGGATCTAGCTGCCCCTGTGCCAGGAGTAGGGAATGACATGACTGTAGGTTGCATACAAGGGGGAGATCACCTCTCAAACAGTCTTTGCCTGTGAGGATGCCACGCATTTGGAATATGTGGATGGTTAAACTTCAGTTTGCTGCAGACAGAGGCGGGGTAAGGAAACCACCCCCATCCTGCCTCCTTGGAAAAGTTCCAGTGCTTGGAACAGATGTCAGTCTGCTGATTGGGACTGAATGTGACCGGTGCTACCACGTTAGAATTCAGATAAGGGACCACAGGTTGGACAGAAAAAGGCCAATTTGTGAGAGGTCTGTTACTTGGTGGGAGCGTATGCAGATCTAGGCTCTCCTGTATTGTCATTCCTCAAGGAATGGAAGATGGCATGGATCCTGCTGTGTACAGAAGAAAGCAAGGGGGAACAGTGACCATATTGCATGTCAGGGAAGGTACATGATTGCCTCTATATTATTAGTGAATAGAGCTAGTACAGCCAGGACCTCTTAGGAGCAGGGTCTCAGCACCACCTTTAACTTCTCCTGCAACAGATCAGAGTAAGCTGCTAAAGCTGTGGCTATATTAAGCTGTGTCATTCTGTGTATGATGCTGAGAAGTACAGTCCAGGGGAAACACTTCCTAAAGGAATTCTTTTACAATGAGGATGGTGGATACCCCATCCCTGGAGACACCCAAGGCCAGGCTGGATGTGATTCTGGGCTACCTGATTTAGTTGAAGATGTCCCTGCTCAATGTCGGGGGGGTTGGACTAAATGATCTTTAAGGTCCTTTTCAACCTGGCCTGTTTGGTGATTCTATGAAGATTCAGTAGGTGTTTAAACAGAGAGGACTTGCATAACAAAACCAGAAGAGCTAGATGCTGAACTGATGCTTGTGCTTAGGATTTCCAGAGAGTAGGAATATTACCCAAAGGCAGTCTGCAGAGGTGTTCCTTAAGTACTTCTGGGGCATGGGGCTGCTAGCAAGAAAACTCAGTTTTGCACGTGGCTAAGTCGGCTCCTAAAATCCAAGATTAGGATGTAGCTTTGTTTTGATCTTCTGTGCCTGGGGCAGCTCATGGGGAATTCCAAGGGAAATTCCTTTAGAGGAGCCATGCTAGCTTTGACATGGAGCAGCAGGCTACAAGTGGGGTAGTACACAAAAGATCTGAAAAGGTCTTTTGTTATGACTGTACTCCCAGCACGTGAAACTCTCTGTTGTTACAAAGATGGAGAGACTGTCTCTCAGATACACTAACTTCAAACATTCTGCCCATTCCCCAGAGGATAAAGAAACAGTGAGGATGTAGAGTAATTCGTACTGACACAAAGATCTGTTAAGAAGAAACACTTTGCCTGAATTGGGTGAATAAAGCATTTTTACTGATGAAAAATAAATGTAGGAAAGACTCGTGTCAAAGTCTGTAGCATATGAGTAAGATCTTTCAAAATGCAGCTGAGACTGAAGTCTCTTCTTGGAAAGAAGAAAAGGCAACACCAACGTGCACGCTGCTCAGTCACAGAACATTCACATCTTCAATGGTACAAAACAGCCACAGTTTCTGAAATGCTCCTCTGAAATGCCTGATTAAAAGACATTGAACCATAGTATCCCACCAGCAGCACTTTATCACATCTATAAATCCCAATATAAATCTAGTTGTAGCAGGAGTGTGAGACAAAGAACAGCGTAAGAGCAGTAAAAGGAGCTTCTAGTTGACGGGGGATACCACGTGTATTTCAAAATGCCAAAATGAAGATAAAAGTTTTAAATTAAATTAAACAGTTCTGTAGATGAGTGATCTAAGACAGCAGCCACGTGCTGCTCTTCTGTCCAGTTGCCTCCTGGAAGGAATGGAGTGACTTGAGACTGCAGTTTACAGGATTTTCTGTAGGATGGAGTTGGCAACTTCCAGGGATTCATCCTTCACCAAGACGATATCGTAAGAGTCCATATATTTTTCCAAAAGCTCATCTACCTAATTGCAGAAGAGAGAGAGAAAAGACCCACTTAGTTGTATGTTTAATTATCTAGAGAGGTTTTGTCTTTAGAGTATTGCCCAGCCTTTCCACCTGATTCAGGGAAGGAGCCATGCAAATATGTATGGTTCCTACGAGTGAATTCCATGGGCTGACAGAGGAGGAGTGGTGTGACACAACTGTGTGTGCATTCCAGGGTACAGGGCCTCACATTTGTTCCAGGATCTCATACATAGATACCTGTAGTAGAAAAAACTACTTCCTCAGCTGCCTGAAAGAGAGAAATAGAAAGCTGAAGTCTTCTGTCTCCTGTATACATGTGGAAGTGCCTTACATTGCCTAAACTGGTTTGGAAGGTTGTAATTTAGCTCAGTTATCAATGCAGTACTGAAAGGAGGGGGAGGAGCCACAGGAATGTAAACCAAGTAATTTCTGTAGCTTCTGATTTATACTTCTCAACAAATACCTTTTCAGAAGTAGTTCAGTACAAAACCCAAAGCAATTTGTGCTTTTGTAGCTTACAGATTACAAAAGAACTTGAAGCAAGAAATCAGTGGAAAAGGTTTGAAATCTCAAACCAAATATGGGCCAGGCACATGGTTTGATACCTGAAGCTTAATATGATGGACCTGTTTCTAACTCATCATGTCTCCCTCGACCTTTACAAGGCTAGGTCAGGCTACTTACTTTATCGTTGAGATAGCCAATCTTAAGGATGTGTTCAACGTTTGCTACTCCATCTGCCATGCTCAAGTCTCCTTGAGAATCACCCAGCAGTATGATGTTACTGTTGTCTTTTAGTTGTTTGAAGTACTCTGTATTCTTCAAGGCACCATCATGTTTGTTGTAAACGTGAATCAATTCTCCTTTGAATCCTTTTAATATTCCCTATTCGAAAAAAAACCCAACAAAACACTAAGGTTATTTCTAGAGTCGTGCAGACAAGATAGAATGTAGAATGAAATATATGATATTCCTGTTGAACTAGCAGTGAACTATGTTATCTCTAATGAGGAACAAGATAAATTGCTGTTAAATAATGTAATGACTGCAACAGAATTGTCAAGACTTGACAAACAGCAATTCTTCCTGCTTGGAGGAAGAGTGGTGCTGTACTGGGCTGAGTGTGAGGCTGTCATTCAAGGAGTTGAATGGTGTCTTAGTCACACCACGCTGACAGTGTTAGAACTGTTACCCTCTGCTGCTTTATTGCCTGGGAGAGTGCTGAATAAGCAATTCTGATTTTCTGTGGCTACATCTGTTGCATTAAAATAGTCATCTTGTAGTGTGTGTGTATCTATATATGTATACACACACACACACATATATAGCTACTAAATACCACAAACAGTCATGTTTGGTAAGAATGTGTTATTTCATACATACGTTTTCATCAAAATCCATGAAATTGGAAACCACTTTGACATTAGGATGGTAGACCCCAGCCTGGTGGATAACTTCCTCAAGAATGTCCCCAATCCCAGCCGAAAATATGAACACGGGAATATTGTGTTCACTGAGCTTATCAAAGAAGTTCTCGTATCCTTCTCTGCAACACAGAATGTAAATACAAATCAGATCTCCCATAAAGAAAGCCAAGAGAAGGCCAAGCTTTCAGAAGACATTCACATCGTCTTTGGGAAAGAGAAATGAGTCTTTCCTGAGCATTTCACTCCATTTCTTTTACCTCACCTTTCCAGGTTAGCAAGAACCATCAACCTAACACAAGGCATGTAGTTTTAGCAAGAAGCTGCTGCATCAAGCTCTCTGGTCTTGGTCTGTGTAATTATTTTCCCCCAAAACATCTATTAAGGAGCTAAACACACTCTGCCCCCCCCCAAACACCCCACAACAAGCAAACAACTCTTAGAACTCCCCCTAGTTCCTATGAGTCTGTACCTCTCCTTTCAGTCTCCCTTGCTGAAGCTTTGACTTTCTATAGCGTTATTGCCATGAAGCACATCTTGTTTTGGTTTTAAATCTTGAAAACGTTTATTGTGGCTCTCTCCTGAAAGGTTTTTACTTTTCAGTACCCAATCAAAGCTGTATATAGCATTCCAGGAACAAGGGAATGTTATCTCCATACACTTTTTCCACTCAGACACCGATAAGTAGAATTTCACATCTAAGAGGGACTGTGGGCTTGTCTGCTTTGTGGCAGGTAAGAATTTAGTCAATATGACAAACAGTCACTTCCACAAGTTCTAACATCCTGTTTCAGTCATCCAAAATCTACCAACAAGTTTGGAGAACGTTGAGAGAGATGGGAGCCCCATCACATTTCAAGCAGGGATTTTGCTGGCTTTTGAACTTGCCTTTAGCTGGAGAGGAAGAACAATACTTAATACAACATATGAAACGTATTTCGCTGCATTTTTATCTCAGATGAAACTATCACAGGGGATATTTCTCAAAGCAACAAAGTTCATCGCTGCATTCCCCTTACAACAAGTGTCACCAGTGCAATTTGAAGAGGATGAAAGTCTACAGAAATGAAGCTTGTAGAGATGGGACTAAAAACCTCACGAATGCCAGCGTCAGATCTGTCGTTTACATGGTGTGATCACTGCAGGCATTGAGCTACAACACACCAATGAACTGGGAGCATGAAGAGCTCTCTGTGTTCCAAGAGTAAGGTGTCATGTTCTCAGGAATGTTGTTTGGTGTCTGCTTCCCCCTCTTCCCCCCCGCTCAACACCCGGTCAGAATCTATAGAAAATATTCCAAACCAGCATCCTTCAATGAAAAGGAACTTACTTCAGCATAACATCAGATTCCCTCACAACTTCTGCAAACTTATCCTTTTGTAAGCCTTGTTCAATGAGTAGCGCATGAGACTTGTTGTACCTAGAACAGAAACAAGAAATGGGTTGGAACTGACTTAAGAAGCTTCACCTATCATCAAATCCCATGATGAAAAGCATCCTGTATGGTTAATTCTTCCTCATTCAAGTCAGCAGCAAAGCAAAACCAGCTGTTGCACAACACTCAAAGACATTAACTTGGTTCGTGCATTACCTAAAGTTAATTACTGCTATTAATTTGCTTTTAAAAACTTACTATAATGAATCTTAGTTCAGTTTCAAGACGGGAGGTGTCTCTTACCATTCTACCATATAGGGATATTTTTCTTCAGTAGTGAGAGCTGGATCAATTTCAATAGCGTAATAGGTTTCTTTCAGCTGCAACAACTGAAGGGAAAAAACCCATCAGATATTTCATAAAAACACATTAAACAACTCTTGGTACTTGATCTGATCATTCTGACTACATTATTGAGGTACAATGGACTCTGAAACGCTTTCTGAACTAAGAGCTAGCTTGTAAGTACAAGACTTAAGAAGTGGATGCTGTTAAAATCAACCACGTGCTACTATCAAGAATACAAATATTTCTGTTCACCTCTATTAGTGGTGGGATTTCTTTCCATCTCACTCAGATTCTTGAGTGAGGAAGCCCAGAGGTTTAAAGATTGGATCCCTCTTCTTGTGGTGCTGTGTAATTCCACACAGAGTGCAGCCAGTGAATGATACCAGTTGTCTGTCCAACAAACCAACAGCCAGTAGGTTTTCTGCTTACCTTTTTCCGACATTCCTCTGTGATGAGCTTGGAGTTATCAATGATGTCTGGGGGGGGGGTGAAAAAAAGACGTGTTACAAGATGGTGTATGTCTTTTGCTTTGCTCTACAACAGTGTAAATGGCACAGATGACACTGTTTGATGACCTACCACTATGTTTCCTCAGACCTTTCCTTACCCGCAACCAGTAAAAGGCACATTTCTCTTCATAAGCAGGAATACGTCCTTGCCCTCATCTCTGAATTAAAAGGTCAATTACAAGCTCTCTTTATCTATTTCTTGAGATTTAACTGCTTCTGAAATCATCATGAGCCATCCTATGTGTTTTAGGATTCCCACTTCTATAGTAAATGGATTCTTTGTTCTAAAAGGCTACGGGATAAGAATGTTGAGAAGAGTTTACTATCTGCATCTTGCAGGCCTCAGGAATCTTATGAGCTCTTAAATATAAATCGACCCTACCATTATCTAACTACCATATTCTAGTTCAGAAATGAATGTTTTAGCTGTGAACTTAACTGATTTTAATTCACATAGATTGTTATTAAAATATATATACGTAAAACCACATATAGGCAGTCACTAGAATACTTCTGCATTAGGATGTACAGGTTAGGTAACAAGGCAATATAAAATCTCACATATTAGGGAATAAATTGGATAGAAAATTAAAATGTAGGAAAAACTAAAAGGAGGGAACAAACCAATCTCTATTAAACAAAAAAAAAAAGTACTCACTATGACAAGTTGGACATCTTTTTCCATTGTAGGAAAATCTACTTAATGTCATATCAAAATCTGTAATAATCTATTTAAGGAAAGAAAAAGCAAAACTGTCTTACAACATGGAGGGACAAAATAAAGAACGGCTAGAAATTCTGCACGATCAACAACAGCTGCAGCTCAGTAGCATTATGAGTCACAGAAATCCCCCTGCTCTGTTGAACTACTGTAATGCAAACTAGTATAGCCCATGAGAACAGCTTCTTTTTTCTAACACATCTGGTTTTCTAATTCCTTGGGTTAAAATATTTCCTGAGGTTAGGTGTTTATCCATTTACTTAACTAGTGTCTGGCTGAATTACACTTGAATCAACAAGAACAACAAAGAAGAGTTAACATGAGTAAATTTTGGAGATCTCTTGAAGGCTGACTTCTGGTTTTTAGATACATAGAAATGTTCTTAAAACTTCTTAGCACAGAGCACCACTTGCAGGATTGCTTTCATACTGAACTGGTTACACCATCTACTCTCTTTACCTGAAGTTTGGCAGCTCCACCTTTGATGAGGCCACAGATAATCTCCTCTACTCTCCCTGGGTCCTTAATATGGACAGTCTTCTTCTGAAACTCTGGCATCTATGAAGAGTAAGAACAAAGACAGAAATCAGCTTTACAGAGGAAAACTTACTAGGTAATACCTGCTATCCACCAGATTGGAAGCTCTGCATCTATTAACAGTTTCATGTGACATGCTCAGGACAGGAAGGCAAGTTAGGAGCAAGAAGAGACAGAAAATGCTCTAGATATATAAACTGCTGATTGCAGACAGTTCTGTTTGCTTTCAACATCTGTTTTCATTTCCTTTCCTAACATCAAATTACTCAGTAAGCTGACACTCGCAGAAAATGTGATTGTATTTGTAGGAAATAAGGGATATATAGAAACAAGATGTGTGAGATCACCCTGTGGCTCAAGGATGTCACTTGGAGATGGTGAACTTTAAAACTAGGTCTCTGTGCAGTTAATATGCCCTTGAAGTTTCAACGTAGATAAAGAGCACAGGCTGACTTTAGACACTGGTTGTTTTGTTGGGAATGCTGCATGTGTCAGCCGAGTGCACCAGTATAGCAAGGCCAAATAGTAATCCCTGTTCCTGAGCTGGTCCATCAGTCATTTTCCATAATCCCTTTGAATGAAGAGTGTTTCTCAAATATTATGAGAAATGCTGAATTTGGAAATAAAGGAAAAAACCTACAAATCCCCCATTCCTCCCCAAACAGGAGCCCCCCTCCCCCAAGCCTTTACTCACTCTAGAAGTTTATCTTCAACCTTGCAGAAATGGTAAAAGAACTACTTACTGACAGAAGTTTCCCAATTTAGTATGTATTTCCTTCCTTTATAATCATGCACGGACTCTTCCTACCACAGAGGCATCAGCCATTTGCAATCTCTCTGCAGGGGCGTTTCGGATCAGTACGTTTTATTCTCTGTATCTCTAACTTCAGAGATGCTGAAGGAATTTCATTTCTCACATCCTGATTGTTCAGCTTTTCTTTTACTTAGCACATAATCTTTGCTGCAGTGAGATGATTGAGAAAAGGAAGAGGCAGCTTCTGTTTCCAGACACGCTTCTGGATCCAGAGCTCCCATATCACCAATTGTTATTAAGTCACACAACACTCTTTTGTCCTGCTCTCGATACTACTAAGCCTTTAACAACCGACTTGCAGTCAAACTGCAGTTAAGTTATGACTGAAGAAAAAGATGACATTTTAAAGTCTTGCAAACACTTGTTTTTATAATGGAAAAGATAGTTGTGTGTCAGGGAAAAGAAGGAGCTGGAGGGACCTTTAAATATCGGCTCTAGTCCGCTCTGCCCTCAGCTAGGAGCAAACTTACAGCTACGTAATTCTCAGCAGATACTTGTCTAACCCATTCTTCAATACCTTTACTCACGTGTTCCTCCTTCCCTCAACCATCTATTCTACTGCTCAACTATATGCTCAGAAAAGTTTGCTTAATCTCTATTTACCCTTCCTTACTGTAATTTTAGGTTATTCAACCTGGAGGAACGTATTCTTTTTCTTGAAGAGGTGCTTGCTGGATATTTTCCCCCTTCTTTGTGCACTGAAGTACCCCAGTTTCTTCAATCCTCTTTTGCAGAGCAGAGTTTTCTAAACCTCTGACAACTCTTGATGTTGTCCCAGCCTGTCCATTTGAACCCTATCATTCTTGAAACACAGCATCCATGACTATGGGCACAACCTTTCTGCTGTGCTCTGAGAAGACCTAATGTGAAGGGCCGCTTGAGACCATGTCTTCAGATGATGTGTCTGCATTCACTTTGTTAGCAGTAATATAGTGATAATTATTGAAACTCAGTTGGTAACAACCACATATGCTTCAAAATCACTCCTAGGCAGAAACATGTTGTTGCACAAAGTGCTCAGTTTTACATGCAGTCTTGCTGGATTGTATCTCTTCATCCACATCAGCGCTCCAGTTTTCCCCTATAACAAATAATTCCAATCCCCAGCATGCTTGTTGCTACTTTCTGGCTGATACCCTTGCAGAGAGTAATGAAAACAGGAAATAGGAATCCTTCCAAAAACTTAATCTTGAGTCTCTGATAATTTCCAAGGTTTTCTACCCGTCCAAAATACCTATACCAGAACACCTTGCCAAAAAGTCTTAAGTCATGACAGGGTATTTACTACTTCTTTGCTTTAAAAGTCTCATAAAGAAACAAGTCTACATCCAGGCTGGGAATCATTGAGGAAGTTATTAACAAAAAAGAAAATTCCCGGAAAATATCCATGAAAGAATTCCCTAATCTTTTTGAGAAATACATTTTCGAAGCATTTTTAGGTATTTATTCACCATTATCAACACATCCAGCTTCACAAAGTGAAATATTGACAATCTGCAACTCTTTACAGATGTTTTATGGATCTTTCTTTTGGATGTCAGTGCTGGTAAGCAGAAGTAACCTTACCACTGGTTTGGTGGGTATGCCCCATTTTTGCTCTAGAATGGAAGATGAAGCAATTTGACTGTTTTGTCATGTTTTCACTGTAAACTGACTCATCTAATTCCTTTGACTTTCAGGAGACAAATGATACATGTATTTTTAGACTTGGCATGCAAAAATTAAACAAAGTGGAATCTAAATGCATGTTTTTCTAAGAAGTAGTTCAAGCATTATTTGGGTTACTTAAGATACTAAGCAACAGACTTCCTAATGTAACTGATTTAAACAGAACAGATGTTGGGGGAGATGGAGAGACCAGGGGGAGAGGCTGTATGAGGGAAGCTGGATTGCTTGCTACTGCTTTATTTCAGACAGGCCTTTCCTAAGTTTCTGGAACAACCTAAGGAAAAACCTCCTCAGTAAATGCTTCAGTAGATGGTGTTAAAGAAGACATTGCTTAAGATTGTAAGCCTGATGAAAGCTTCCTGCTCTGATGTTGTCAACTCATACTCCTACTCAAGATCAACTTCTTCAAGTCACTGATTTCTAAGACATCTTTCATTTTTACATAAGAATTGAAGTCAGTTGAAGAGGATTTTATTTTAGGGGTGAAAAAAGAGTCTCCTGCAGCAAGTATAACCCAGGCAATTTCAGTCTCACAGGCGCTTTCACAGGCAAAACCACATCTTCATTATAGATACAGCATCCAATAAAGCCTCAGACAAAGACGGGTGGTCAAAACAGCCCCTGTCCCCATCACTAGTTCTTTGTATTCCTATTTGCAACTGCACATTAACTAGCAGTTCTTCTATTTAGGCTTTATCATTAGAAGTAAATGTAACTGTCAAATAAGCAGTCACCAGTTTTCTGGCAAAGCGGCTCCTTCAATGTCTGGCTCCCGGACTAGCTCTTGTCTTTTTCTTGCCTATCTATCTGCCGTGTGTCAGAGCCGAAAGAGACAAGCAAACTCAAGTTGGAAAGAACTGATAAAACAGATGACAGAACAGAGTGAAAGAATGTAACTAAGAAAAGGTCAGTCAATTTGCTAAAATCTGTGTTTCTATTAATTGTTTAAGAAAGCTCTAAGAGTCAACTCGATACACACAAAAGGCCCCAAATTCTGATGCTGGGGAAGAAGACATATGGAGAAACACCCAAACAAAAATCCCCACAGCACCTAACAAAGGCAAGAAAGCTTTTCAAAGCAAAAAGCTTCAACACTGAGAACTAAAACTATATAAGCCTGGGAAAAGGAATTTCACATTTTGTTGTTTTGAAAGTACATCCTATTGAATCATTTAAGTCCCCCTATTTATTCTGTCATTTTATAAGTGTGAGAAGAGGTTTGCTTTCTTACCAAGGATATCTATATGTTACTGAAACAGCTGAGAGGCCAGTATCTCTTTTAAAACACACATTAAAAGATGACAACTCCCAAAGGTAATGTGTAGTTGGTTTATATGCTGGCCACAAACACACGTAAGTTTCTAGTCTCTGACATTTTTAAGGAGCCTTCAAAGAGAAACAAGGAGAACAAAACTGAACAAGACTATTTTAAAGGTTAAGCTGAATTGGATTTATGAAAAGGAAAACCAAAGATCTGCTTGTTTGTGACAGCAGGTAACTGGAATAAGGATGTAGGAAGTTCTTTTGTAGCTAATGATGTTATAGTCATACCTTGATGAATGAACCGTAATGGATTCACGCAGGTTTGGAAATCCCCAGTCCTACAAACCACAGAAGGGGTCATTTACAACAAGGATAGTTCTGGAAATCACAAGTCTGTTTAGTACCTGAGACATGCATCTAGGTAAAATAAAGAGGAAAAGTATGTACTGTAAAGACCCTGTTGAATTCTAGTTTTGAAATAAAGTTTCCTATATACAATTGGATAGAAGGAATGGAAATAGGTGATCTTCAAGATCCCTTCCAACCTCAACCATTCTGTGAGTGCAAACAAAGCTGCTTTTGTGTTCTATCTGGGTGCTGTTTGTTTAGTATTTGAGACAGATTATGTCTAAGTGCACGCTCCATCAGTTCAATTATAAGACAAGAGTTGGTGATGGTCACTAAAATGAAAGGCAGGTGTCCAAGTGGATTCACAGCTGCCATAGCAAGCACTTCCAATTGGCTGTCCTAGGGAATTAGTAACTGATTGTGTGCACAAGGTGTAGTGTCATATTCTGGAGTTAAGATTACACTGAATTTTTCAATCTACCGAGTGCTGGAGGGAGAGCAGTTACTTCCTTCCCCTACCCAGTAAAACAACAATGTAAGTCCCTATGATTTAAAACAAACAAACAAACAAGTCCAATAAAATAGGGAATTTCCTATAAATGAAATTTACGTGGGACCTTCTGTTGTTTTCACTACCCGTAGTTTTAAGTTGGGAAGGATGAGCTGATGAATGACTTGCTATCTTAATTACAGGGAGATATGGCTCATTTCTTAATCAAATCTTGATACACAGCCTGAAATAGTACTAGTAATAACTAAAAATGTAAGATGTTATCATCAAAGGTCTAAGTAATGCTTTGACCAAGGACATGACAAAAGTGGGGCAAAGTATTTTTAGACCGATACCTGTAAGCCTACACCACTTGACAAAGTTGGAAGACCAGTATGGATCCCAAAAATCACTGCTAAGAAAACACCCCCCACTGTGGCTGAATACAGTGTAAGGGAACTTCTCTCTCGTTCTCAGGGATTGACAGAGTACTTTGTTAGATGTCAGTAACTGTCAATAATAGCAACTGTTCTTGCACTTACAAACATATTCTACAGAATTTCAGATGCCTGTACTGCTACATGAGTGCTAAGACCATGGATAAGAACTAGCCATAATACTCCTGGCAGTATGTAAATCTCGATTATCACACAGTTAGTTTGTTCCTACTTTGCTGGTAAACCTGCCATAGACTAGACTGTGTTCCAAACCTATTATCTTTTGACACAGAGGACACACAAGGGTGGGCTGGTAAGGAGAGGGAACTATTTATGTTATTTCTAAAGAAGGAAATTGCAAATCAAAGTGATTAAATGGATAGGATTCAATTATTTGTAAATTCTATTTCTAGTCTGTGGTGACAGCTTCCAAGTAAAAGAGTACAAACCAAGAATAAATAGCATTTATTTTGGGAACTGCAGATGCCTAATTCTGAGGTCTGAGACTAGCTATCACATATACCTACTTATGGACGTGTACCAAAAGGGCAGGGCATGGCATCAGGGCTAGCTCTGAAATTTGACACCTTGGCAAGCTACAGAAAATGGGTTTCAGAAAGTAGGAGTTTGGTGAAATTGTAAGAAAAGGGGCACATTCCTTAATTTACATCTTACTTTCCTCTCCCTTTTTCTTCCTGCTATTACTACAGAACATGACTTTCATCTACTTTAAAGAAAGCTTACCAAAAAGCTTTTGAAAAGCATGCAAGCTTCCTCATGTAACTTCTGCTATTTGCAGTGCATGACTTGCAAGAAGCAGGGGAGCTGTAACAAAGCCACAGAACTGGGAGTGTGTGTTTCTCTTCTCCTCCATCTCTACATGCTCATATGTGTATAAGGACTGGCTTTGAATTCAGACCATTTGAACTCTGGTCTATGAGTGCAATAAAGGTTTCTCTTTGCACCCCCAGCTGTGAGTAGGCTTCTCTTTTAGACAGGAACATTAAAAGCTACCGGATGTGAGCACGGTTGCATCAGACACACTATTAGGTGCTGCTAGTTGGGAGACCTCCGTTAGTGATCATGCCATCTGCTAGCACAACCTGAGCTCAGGACAGACAGAGGTACTGATTTGTAATTCATGTATTTATATGATGTAAACTCAAATACAGTAGTAAGAAATCCTTAGTAACTAGTATTACACTAAATCACTCTTCTGGTAGTTTTGCCAAGAAACAGCCTTAGGGCTATTTCTTGGCATAGGACTATCTGAAAAGTAAATAGGCAAATGTTATTATGGAAATGAAAAAAACAGAACACTGAGTATCTTCACAGTTGCTTGATAACACGCTGCAAAACTGGATACCCAGGTTCTGTGAAGTAGCTGAAGTGGCTTCAGTACCTAAGCTATTTTGAGAAATGGAATAGGATGCATACTAAAAATGTTTTTTCCTGTTTTGTTGTATTATTTGCATCTTCTTACACTTAATGTGCTGGATTTGGATACTGGTTTGGTTTGTTTTTTCCCCCCCCAAACTAAAACATATAGAAAAATCTGGAGAGAGAGCTTTCACAGAAAACATGACAACAGCATTTCCTCTTGTGCTTTTAAAGGAGAATACCTGTGCGTTGAGCTTAGGGCACTCCTGATTCTTCTGTCCTTGATTTTGTCCTACCGCAACAGCATAGGTGGCAAGCAGAGTCCAGAGATGCAGGGCTTGCATGCAGGCTGCCAACAAAAACCAACCAAATCCTTTTAAGAATTGGCCTGCTGTACTATGTGATCTTTGCTATTCCTGTTGTATAGAAATAAACGCAGACATGCATGGTACATAGCCACGTCACTCCGAAAATACCCGCCCTTACGAGGCTGCTCTAACACGTATTTAAAAGCAGAGTTGAATTCATCTACTCAATACAAGCTGGTAAATAGATTTACTCCTTCAGTGCTGTTGCCAATCCTTTGGTATCTCATTTTTTTATCTAAATTTTTACCTGAAACAATAGAGCTTGTCACAATCAACAACTGTAAATAACGCTGCAGCTCATACCCTTGGCTTAAAAGCGCAGGCGGAAGACAGTACTGCCGCCAGAAGCTGTGCACACTTACCAGAGGGTTTTGCAGGAGCAGCTGCCAGAAGCAAAAGAAAATTCCTCTTGCTTGAGCAGCACTGATATAGCAGCACAGGGTGCAGTCGAGGGCGTTTCCAAATAGAGCCTGACTAATCCCCGTGCAAAACCCCAGGGTCCTGTGACGCACAGCACTTTGTTATGCTCAGCAGTACAGCCCGCCGGGCTTCCAGCCCACTGGCTGGTGTGCCAACAACAGCACCTCTGACCTGCGCTGAATGAACAGCTTTCATGGATGCAGCAGGCAAGTTGGGGCTGCTCTAACAGAGGAAGGTGCTTGTTTTTCAAAGCAGAAGTTTACTACTTCGTTCCTTTTTAACCCTTCTACAAGAGCTTCCCAAGGGGTTTAGGATTTCCCGTTGCAGAGCGCCACAGATTTCTTGCGGCTCGTTGACACGCTCTCATGAACGTGTAGGAGGGAGCACACATTTAGTTGTGTAGAAGCAGCAAATTAATTACTTAATTAATCTTTGTAATTATGTAATTATCTCTGTGATACAGAAACAGGAAATCAAGGAGGCTTGTTTGTCAGCATTTTTGAGAGGCAGGGTGCCACACCGTGCTTTCAAAGTCTGTCACGAGGCACGTTGCCTTATCAAAGATGGTAACAAGGTGCCACAGAAGATGCATTTAAAAGGAATCTCTTCTTTGCTGTTAGAGTATGAAGGAAGTATTTATTGTCTACTCATATTTACACTTTGAAGTTGTGTAAACCCTTGGAAGTGTCACGTGAAGTTAACTCTTACTACAGCAACAGGGTGAGCGTCCCTGTACTACTCTGTCAGCCATGTTCAACCTTAGGTTTATGACACAGTTTCAGGCCAGTTCATACGTGGCCATGAATTCGACCTGTGCAATCATAAGAACTGAAGCGAGGGCAGGTTAGATGTGCACCACATACAAAAGCCCTAGAGCTACACCCCACCCCTGCCAACACCAACCCCAGGACACCAGCAATTCATCGGTGATACAAATTTCTGTGCTGGTTTTCTACACCTAGAAGAAAGAAATCAGTAGACTTCTTCTAAATGGTTCAGGGGATCGTGTTTTGTGTCCACATTCCAGCCGTAGGCCAGTATGTTCTCTATCAGAAGCCCTCTTTTGACCCAATGAAACAACTACTTCTGCTGATAGAAAACATGCAAGTTTCATCAACACTTGCCCTCTTAGAATTGAACAAGATCCCCTCCAAATGTCCCTGTATAGGACTGCTGTATCCTGAAGCAGCAACACAGTTTGAAAAGTATGTTCAAAATATGACATAATCCCTGCAAAGACTATATACAGTAAATGAACATACTTGGCATTGGTAGTTGCCAGGATTCATAGCTCCTATTAATCTACTTGCTACAGCATGTGTCTACTGTTGTAACAGGTAACATACAGAGAATGTTGCCTTTTATAGCATTTTAATATAGTTAGCACGCTTTTGGCTAATAACAGCTCCGTAATAATGTTTGAGAAAGGTATGTATAATACATTATCTTGGATAAATATGAATTATTTGCATTACAAAAAGCTGTAGCTTACATCAGTGCTGGATTTCCAATTTTTAAGAGATCTTCTGAACAGTGAAGTGAAACACGCTTGCTAGGTGAATCATGGAGTTCAGGTAGAGACACCACTTTATACATTCAATTTCCAGAGTACCTGTCTTTGAGGTTTTATATACATACCAACGGTGACAATGGTAGTGCTATAAAGGAGTCTGGTGAACCTCCTAGGTGAGACTGGGATGTGGTGGAGCTGGTGATATTCTGGTACTTTTAGGATGTGATTCAGTGAGGAAAGCAATTCTAATGCTATCAAGAATGTAAAGGAAATGAACTTGTTTTTTATAGAAACAAACAAACAAACAGAAGTGTGGTTTTGTTGTTCTTTTTTTAAACACGTACATACAATTCAGATTGAAGAGTTGCACAAATGAAGTCCAACTCTGACAGACGACATTTTGCCCATACCAGCCTAATTAGAAAGCATTTGAAACGAATGCTTACAGTGTTGGTGAAAGAGCCAGAAAGTGACGTGAGCAAAGCTGCTGTAAACATTAATACAGCCAACACCTAATTCTTAGAAAAACATCTCCTGTATCTCTACCAACACGCAGAGCTTAATTCAAGTACTTTCACTTTAATGAAAATGCGGTATATGAAACTCCTCAGCTACAAAACAAGACTGTCTTTGCAACTCTCAAGAACCCCGTGTGTCAAACACTTTAATGACAATAGCTACTACTGACCACGTTCTGTTACTGCTGAGTTGAGCATTTTGTTTACAGTGTTTAACTTTTGGTAAGAGATGAATTAAAATCACTTTTTAGGGAGGGAGAAACGAAGTCCAGCATGACATTTCTACTCTCACGATACCAAAGGTCATTTAAATATATTTTAAGAACCATGAACTAAAGAATGTATAGCTGTTGCAACAGACAGGTTCTATTTTAACCTTTTCTCTTTGGCTGGGGGCCGTATCTTCACTGCAGAATATTCAATGCAGAAAAAGGGGGGGGGGGGGGGGTGACGAACAACACTTAGAACATTAGGTGAGTTGTTATTCATATGAAACTAGGAAGATGTTCAACTTTATATGGTGGTGTGTTGGGTGAACTTAGTTTGCAGAGATTCAAGATGCTCTCAGAGTATAAGGCACTGGAAGTTTTAGTCTGAAGCACATAAAAACTGGTTCTGCTGGTCCTTACGCCTCTGCCCTATGTTGCACCTATTTGTGCAAAGAAATGAACACAGCACAGGTAAGTTACATAAACAAGTAAGCTGAACTTTTGGGTTTTTTATGTAGTAAGTTGAATACTTCAACTAAACTGCCATCAGCTTTTAGAGATCAAGAAAGGTCACATTTAAGAGTTACTTCTGTTCACTGGAATATTTGCTACAAAAAGGAGGGGTGACTGAATCCTGTCTACAGTATTCATTAGTAAACACTAGCTAATGGCTTTTCATGAGCTTACTACCTTTTATTCTTGTTTAGTGAGCCTACTACAACTGACCAACTTGGAACACACAGCTGTGTCTTTAGCATATTGCCCAATTTTACTTGATCAATACTTTGTTTTATTGGAGGGATCAATTTTAAACATTAAGGAACTGCTTTGTTTTCTAATTTTGCTTTTGTACTAAGTCTACTTAGTCTGTATTTTCCAAACCAGACTACTTGATATAATCTCCACAGGACAGGGACACCTAACCAAACCTTAGCACTCAAGTACCAAAACCAAGCAGAAGGAAGGAACCAACATAAACCACCAATTGAATTCAAACATCATTTTTATTCATGCCATGGTTAAGCCAAGTTACTGATCAGCATCTCGGGTCCGGGAATAACTTTGTATTTGTGACCATCACAAGGAAAAGAACAGCAACGTTCAGGTTGAGGAAAGTGGGGTAAATAAAGGCTTAGATGGCTGCCTTGCAGGAATGTTGCATACCACTTATTTTTCCAGTGTAGGTCTGGTGTTGTGCTAGGCATGATGCAATACAGAGATACAGTTTGTTTATGAAGATGTGTGTGCATTATGGAGATGACTCGTGAGGAATCTAAGAGGTTATGTTTAAACATGAAGAGCTTGCACAGCACTTGCTATGGGAAACTGCCAAGAGTGTATTAATGACTGAATTAAACTGCAGTAAATCCAGAGAAGACACATGCTAAGGTGGTGAGGGTCTGAACCTGAACCATTTTAAGGCTCAGCAGTACCATTTCAGCTGAGCATTTATTTTGCCTACTCAACTATCGTAGTTTGAAGAGGCAGAAAAATAAATACATGCTCAAAACCAAACAGAGGAAGGAAATGCCATATCACAAGACATAACTAGAAACTTTATTTGATATTAGATCTGAGCAGAGCTCAATCTTTCTTTACAATACAAGAGAAAACTTGCATTCTTCTCCAGTCTGACCAGTCAGGGCTGTATTGAACACACGACATTACCAGTGATAACACATGCACTAAGATGTATAAAGAACAGATTAAGTACTTACTCTTGCTGTGTTTAATACAACAATAACTATGATGTTGCACTCACTGAAAAATTCTCTCTCTATAAAACCACTGTCATTCATTAAAGAAATGAGGCTACATAAAGACACCTTTCAAATCAGCAAGATAACTGTGCATGTTTAAAGCATGGGGTAGATGATCAGTTTCATAAGCACAGGTTTCAAACGGTGGACAAAACCAATGCTTAGATTATGTAAAGGTCATGCAGTGAGAGAAATTGTTCTGGTTTAATGATCTCTCAAAGTGGGTATTCCATGAAAGTCTGTGAAGCCAGAATTAGACCAAATTAGAACCAAAAAAAACCCAAACCAAGCAACTCCAAAACCCCCCAACAGTATCTGCAGTTCTGGAAATCTAAAAGGAATAGAGTTTGTAGCATCAATTTAAAACACGTAGGAAGCTGTGACTTGCAAAATTGTATATGGAACCGATTGTTCAGATGAGAGTAGAAGCTACTGCAGTATCACTGTCCCTTATGCACCTTCCTTTTGTGCTTACAAAGCCACTCTAAAAGCAGAGATTCCTTCTTGGTGATAAATTGACAGATACTTTGAATCTTATGAATGAAGTCAAGCCAAACACACTGCTGACTTGGTATATTGAAGTTCAGGTAATAGAACATACGGGCAAGAGGTTTAGATGGACTTACACATTAATCAAAGATGTATTTCTCAAACACAGAGGTATTGTTACACATTACAAAACTCAGAAAGAACAACTGTGGCAATAGACATCAACACTTTATGCAGTCTTTCAAATCCTCTATAGAGGTTTATGAAGAACTAACAGTAACTAAGACCTGAATTTCCAGTATTTCACGTGATCATCTCCTGTTAGTTACTAATCCAGGCAAAAATTTAGCTTGAAAGAATATGTGGGGTACAAACCACACAGAACCAGTTCTAAAGGTTCTGGGAATGAATGAATACACTGCAGGGCAGTCATCTTTTGCCTGCAATGGTATGTTAGGGGAATTGCTTCATCTCTGGGCTTTGCTCCCCTTCCCTCACTTTGGAGACAATTAAACTGATGGGTTAAAAAAAAAGGGAAAAACAACCCCAAAGTATTGTTTAATAATCTGGAAACAATCAAGTGATCTTCAGTCAGTAACCACGGATCTGGGAAATGCTGGTCTATAATGTCTATAAATGGCAGCCTACCTGAGCCAGAGTTTAATCTATTGGGTTTCTTCCATACTTGCATTTCACTGATGCCTATTCTTGCCAATGCTTTCTGGATAGCCCTCTTCATAAATCCATTATGCACTCGCAAGTTAAACACCAAATGCAGTTCCGGTTTCTCTGCTTTACAGGGGATAGAGCAGAAGTGGACAAGGCCCTGAGGAGAGCAATAAGGATGAGCGATGATATGAAAAGCTTCCCTCCAATGAACAGCTGAATACAATAGAATTCTTCAGCCTGGAAAAGAAATGACTGGATGGCATGGAAAAGGTCAGCAGGGGAAGATTGGTCACTATCGCTTCCTGTGTAAGGGGAGTAATTATCAACTGAAGTTAACAGGAGGCACATTCAAAACAAGTGGAGACAGCTAGAGGTCACACAATTAAGATGTGGGAATTCCCTTCTGGTGAAACTGGAAATTTACACAGCCTTAAAAAGGTACTGGATAACAACATGAGAAAAGCTCAGCTTAAATTATAGGCACTGTCTCTTAAACACAAGCTGCTGGAGGCTGGGAAGTCATTCTGGGAAAAAAAAAAATCAGGACAACTTGTCCCTTTCTTATGCTTTTCCTGGGCCTCTGCTACAGACTACTGCTAGACAGATGATACTGTCTGTATCAGGCAAGGCCTTTCCTGGAAGGTAAGTCAACACTCCCTGTTTGTAACGTGATGGCAGGGAGAGAGACTCATTTGCTCTTCAGGATAGTGCTTCAGTTTCATTGCAAGTATCTTATTTGCTACCCATTCTTCCTTTTTCCTGCTGGTTCTTCTTCAGAGAGTGATGAAATATAGAAAACCCATTTTGGACAAATTAGAATTTCTGAATTTGAGTGGTTCTCTCTTTTTTCCTTTGCTGCTGCTGTGGTAACAGGATAGCTATTGGAATCTGGCTACCTGAAAGATCCCCTTCCCTCTCATCTTACACAGAATCTAACACTTGCTGAAAGAATGCTTACAGGTGAGGATGTTGGTACAACTAATCCTTCTTCAGACCAGTACAGAATTCTAAGTACTGGCAGTATGCAGATACTGTGCTATATTTCTGAATTCTTACTCAGCTATCAGGTGTGCAAAAGCTCACCTTGCACAATAATACAATTATGATGACCTCGATTTTTCCCCAAAACTGTACATTTGCATGTATGCTTTCTACAAATAAATATTCTGCATGTGTCTATATGCACTGAAAGAACTTAGAACAAATGCTGGCTTGCCTGGAAACTTCTCACGTAACACCACCCAAAATGGAATCTGCATTAAGCCCAAGGCCTGAACTAAAGCAGTTGCTGCTGATTCTCCTCTTCTCTTATCTGCTTCTAAGAAAAAACCTATCTGCTTAGATTTTCCTTCCCACTAAGAATGCTGTATCTAGATCAAATAAACTCTGACCCTTGAATAGTGCGGTTGCGGGACCCAGGCTGAAAGCAAAGTCAGCAGGACAAAGTTTAATCTACAATGTATAGCCAGACACCACCATTCTGCTGGAAGAATGTAGTGCTAATACAGTATTCCAATTAAAGTTGCACATTGAGACTAGTTAGGTTTTTAACTTCTCTATGAGTACAGACCCTTCTTTAAACTTCTTGAGAAAACCCCCATCTGTTAAGTCCAAAGATGAAATACCACTATGATACAATCAGTTGAAAGGTAACAGGCAGCATGATGACTTGAGGCGTGATAGGTTCTTTCATCCCTGTGTCCCACTGTTTTATAGGTGTTCCTGACTGCTGAATCCATTCAAAGATGTAACTGGATGCTCCTTATTTCTTGTATCTCTGTGTATTTTTCCCTCTGGAAGCGATACAGGACATGTTCAAAACCAGTCTGTAGTAATACTACCACTACTATACTTTGCACTATGCTACTACTACTGCTAATGTACCAATACTGCTGTTGCTTTGTACCATTTCCTACCCTTCAGTTTCACATAACAATTTTTCCACGGTAACATGCAGACCAGGTTCAGGCTTACCCATAACTGATTTATGGTGCAAAGGCAGATGCAATCCAGGATCAAAAGTGTTGCATTAATAACTGCTAAGTGTAAAATTTACACTTTTAGTCTGAAAACTTATAAGTTTCCAACACAGAAGGAAAGCTTTCAAGGAACAGGGTTAATGGTGCATTTTAGTGGTATTCATTCTGTCAACATGAAGGTGGAGTAAATCAAACTCTTGGGTAACCCACCCCCCCAATAAACCTGAATTATTTCAGGGATCTCATCTGCAAAGCAGACAGACAGTTGACAAGTGGGGAGGAAAAGTAGGAACGATGTATTTGAATAGGAATCCTTGGTGGCAAAACCAGCTCAAGAGGTCCCAAATTCTATATTCAGACAATTTATCAGTATTCAGTGTCTACATCTGGGCCTTGCTCCACCCCTTTAAAAAAGAAATTCCAAATTAAATTCTTTTTTTCCTGCAGGCTGGCGTATATGAAAGCAGAAGCCACATTTCCTTCTAGCAACAGGCATTATTCACATTATTTACAGAGTACTGTTGTAATTGTTGTCCGAGGTAAGTCAGTGCAGTTCTGTATTCTTTTGTGGCATTACTTCTAGTGTTTAAACATGGTGGCTTCTTTGACCTGTGTGCTGCAACCTTAAGCATATGTCCAGTTGTCCTGAAAAAATGCCTCATTTTTTTTCACTATTCAAGTAAACCACGATGTTAATATAAGGATTAGACAAACCAGAAAAATCCAGCAGACTTTGAATGAGCGCAGTTACGGTTCTTTTTCCTTACACAGTCAGAAACTCCACACAAATAACCTAAGACAAAGGTGACCAGCACAACAGCCACAGATTCCAACTTCACGGCACAGTGCCAGGCAAGCTGCTGCATGACAGATGTGCGACTAAAAACCTGCCTACTGCAGTCATCACAAGTTCTCTGATGTTTTACAGCAGCTGACCATTGGTGATCGCTTACTTCTGGGTAAGAGGAAGCAGCTGACATCCAGCAACTGGTCAACATATAACTGCTATACAAAGAGCTCCATAGTAACTACAGATCAACTGCTGCACAGTAACATGACCACAAGAAGGGCAGGGGGAAAGTCAGACTTCATGTCTTTTTACTTTCTACACCCTCCACAACAGTGTATTTACCCACCTTTCTCGCCCAGTTTTAGCTGTGCTCCTATCTCTTTGCACGCTGGTTAGGAAAGGAGGCCAGGAAAAATAGTTGTGAGCTATTCCTGCCTCTCAGTTGCACTTAGCGTGTGATAGGATCAGCCAAATTTCAGTGCTGAGCATCTGGCAGCCAGCAGAGGCATAGGTGCTACTCCAGGCCCTTTGCATGCAGAAGCAGTTCAGTTGTATGTATCTGACCTGGAGTCAGGTAGTGGCCAAGAAATGCCAGTTGTTGTGGGGCAGGATTTCTTAATGACAGATTACTTACAAAGTAAGTGTAGATCCATCCTCAGAGATGCAAACAGATACTAGTGCCACCTGCTGCTCTACGCTGTCTGCTGCAGCTCAACTGGCTAGAATTTAAATCTGGAAAATTAATTGCCATCTGACAAATGCACCAAATTAAAGCACTAAAATCTAACAGTGTGCTTCTCTTCTCACATATTTTCCTTGAACTTTCCCCAAGACTTACTATTCACAGGAAGCGAAGAGTAAACTGTAGTACTACTGGCACTGTAGTACGCTATGCACACATGGAGGGAAGAAGGGGGCTGATGGCTTGAAGGCTATTTGTGTGAATTGGAAATAGCCAACACAGGAAAAGATTATGTATTTTGCATTGTGCAATTTGTGCAAGTGAAAACAAAAGGTAAGAGGCAGCTATTTGACTTTTAAGGAAAGAACTTCAGAAGTTCAGGTAGTTTTAAAAAGTTTCCAGACTTACACAAAATGTGATGGTTTTACATTTGCAGGTACATTTGAAACTGCTATTGAATTTACAGTAGTGTTCTCCTGCCTGTAAATGCACTGATCCATATACCCTGGGTCTCTTCAGTGCCTCCATTGATCAATTTAGGTATTATTATTAATAGTTGATAGCTCTTGTGAACTCAAGACTGACTGCTGGAGTGCTATACAACTTTCATTCATAATATGAAGAAATTTGCAATGATAATGTGTATTCAATTAGAAAAAAACCTTCTTCTTGCTTCTGTTGTTTGACAGTGAAAGGTAACATGTTGATTATTTGCAGTGTTTGCTATTGGTCTTAATCTGTATAAGAAGTTTAATAGAACCGACACCATTATAGCTCAACCAGTAATTACTGCAAAGAGGAGAAACTTCACTTAGAAAATATGACTTAACACAAACTAAGCATTTATGAAAAGGTAAATATATTCCAGAGCAGAATGATCCATTGAAAGATTGCTTCTGTCTTGGAGAAAGACTTCATACAAAAGATAAAGCAGCAAAGCAGCAAACAAGCTGTTCTGAGCCTATACTTAAAATATATATCATATCCTGTCATCTCCTTATAGTTACTACTTGGTGTGTAGATCATTATCATGGTTTTGACAACTGTTGTAATGAAGATAAATGAGTTCTAAAGAAACTCATGCAGAATTAAAGATTCAACTGATCTTCCCCTACCCACTCCTTGTAAGAGTGTATGTTTCAAGATAAACGTTTCTACTGAAAACATATACATATATATATATAGATATATATGTTTCTACTGAATTAAAAAACCCCAAAGGTAGCAACAATTTCAGAAAATTAAAACCTACTTCTGAAACAGATGATTAAATTGTAGGATCAGCTTATACTGAAGTAAAATGTTAGTATGTACACAATGTATAGACTGCTTTTTGATTCTTAACAGTGGTAGAAAAGAACATTGCAATTGTGTCCATTTTTCTTCTCCTAGGACCCAAATCTTTCAGTTTGCCAACTGATTTATTTTGCAGTGAGAATGAAAACCTATTACTGGTATCTAAGCTGTATCAACATAAACTATGCTTGCAGTGTTTCCTGGCCTGTATAAACTTGCTTTACAAGCCATATTCTAGGTAGTTATGTATTATGATTATCTGTGCAAAAAGCTGTGGGCAACAAAACCTTGTTTTAGTACTGCTGGTGTTTACCACTCTGTCAATGTGGTTTTTCTTTTGAGGGGGACAATCTAAACAAAAGCCAAGATAGAAACAGTTCTATCTGCAGCACTCATATCAAATTTAACTTGGACTGAAAATTGTAACAATAGTCTAAAAAGTATTCTAACACTGCAGTTGCTAGTAACAGAAAGGTTCTCACATACATGTCAGTAGGCAGGGGCAGTATTAGGTTTCAAGAGCTCTTTCACATTTCACCACTTTAGTACCTTTTATTGATTCCGGTTTGCTCAGGCTCAAACTCTTCTTCATCTTTGTAAAGGAAAAAGGATGCGTGAAGGAGTTTCACATATGAGCAGTTTAAATTCTTGAGTATGTTTGCTACTTACTACATACTCTTTTTACTTCATTCTCCACTTGGAGAATGTCATCAACGTCTCATGCCAGAGTAACGTCACAGTTACTATAACAACTGGTTACTAGCAACAAGACAAGAATGAAGAAGCAGGGAGGGACGTGATTGCTGCCAGTTGTAAAGGTCTGTATCCTTTGTCTGTGGCACAAATGCCCTGATGCCCTAGGAAACAAGGTGCCAATCTCACCAGACTGGCAAGTAGAAGAAAATATTAACAAAGAAAATCTCCCCACACAAACCCTGTGACAGTCACATACGTTACTTGATTTCTTAGGGAAGTAGATAAACATCGGTTACCTCACTTCTTACTCGTTTGCTTATTTCTCTCCAGGTAAACTGTAATACTACAAAGATCCACACACTTCTTTTCCTCCCTCAATGTATTAAGTAGGAATCGATCCAGAGATTATAACAGTGGCTGGCTAAAAAGTTTCCTATAAAAAGAGAAACTGCTTTTTAAATTGATTTGTAATTTGCTGCTCTTGACATGGGATACAAAGTCTGTTTTTTCTGCTAATCGGACCCTCTCATTTCAGAGACAGAATGGAGAAACAGACAAATGTAACTAAGCATTTGCCCAGTTTTCTGAGTAACAAACCTGGGAGAGTAAGGAAGCCTCGGTTTAAGGTAGTCTGCAATTCTCTTTTCAGTCAGCTCTATCAGGTTTCACATCCTTATAAAACAAATACAATAAAAAGCTCCAAAACAGAAGTAATGAACAAGCTACCAAAAAACCCAAAACATCCAAGTTCAACAATGTTGTTTATGAAACAGACAAACAACAAAAACTACTGTTACCCCATTAAGCAGGTTTCTTTTACATTAACCCATGTTTTAGTTAGCTTGGACTAATCCTTACATGAGAGTGTGTTCAAAAGACTTGGGCAATGTTTTTAACTCTGTTTTGTGAACACCTGTTTTCTGCTGAGTTCCTAAAAGGCTTTACAAAGAGTAAGCAAGAAACAAAGTCTACTGTCAATAGAATTGATTTGCTCTAAAAGGATCCACAACTTCATTGCAGACTTGTTTAGGGCCTGGAAAATCCCAAAGATTGAGTGTTACTGTAAGGTTTAATCTCCTTTTAAAGTAGCTATCAAGCAGCATCTAGCAAGTTACTTGAAGAAGCTAATTAATTATTAACCTTCTCTTTAAATTAAAGTTAGCAACCTTGTGGCTACCTGTTACCTTCACCTGACTATAGGAATACTTGTACAGTTTCAGAGATGGCAATTTGGCTGTGCAAAGTAATACAGAAGACTTAGGGTGACAGTTGGCTCTTAACACATAGAGTATAACTTCATGCAACTGGCTATATCTTTACTATTAATGCTTCTGTTATTTCAGAAGTGGAGCCAAATTAACTCTGTCTACATCCATCAGTGCCTAAGGTAAACTCCCTATTTGCAAACTTCAGGCGGTCAATAAAGACACATCATTACTACTTTAATTCCACACTTAAATCTTTGCTTCCAAATAAAATGCAGCAGTTTTATGGAGAGAATCCTTTCCAGTTCCCTCAGCATCATAATTCCCAGTACTAACTTGTCTTACAGATACTCTATTTGATTAGTAATGTTCACTCTCTTTTTAGCTTTTAAACACTGCTGTATGTCAGCTGTTTACTTACATTTGAGTTTTATATGGATTTTATTTTAACTAGGAAGAAAGGAAAAAAAATGTATTGCTGTAGTTAATGATAAGGAAAGAGTATTTCATTGGCGAGAACTGGAGACACATAACTAAGGTGTAAAGAGGCCTGCTCTCTACTGATTTTGATGACCTTATAAATTAAGGTAATTCTGAGTCTAATGTGGGTATAAAACCAAAGTGTAATATTGCCCAAAGAAAATATGAAACAAAAAATCCACTGAAAGTACAAAACCAATCCCATAATTTAAATCTAACATGGAAGACCAGCCTGGTATAGTAACTCATGGATTAGATAAAAACCCCAAACCGTTTTATCAGTGAGAAACATCAAATTGAATCTACATTGGTGGCTAAAACTGTCACAGGAAGTTCTCCAGAATGCAGCAAAACAAATACTTAAGCCACATTTTTGCCCTTATTTCCTTGGTATGAAGTTTACATAACCATTTCCCTTATTGCAAAGAAATTTCACAGCCTGATCACGTGTCCACTGAAGATCTTCCTTGAGGAAGAAAGAGGACCTGCAGCTGATGAACTGAAGATGTTTGTAAGCTGAAGAAGCTGCCAGTTGGAACAGCGGTTGAAATTCTGGCTAAGTGAGCACACAGTATTAACATGTTGCAGCCAATGGGTAAAACATTTCCACCTGAGATAGCTGACATGCTTTGAAGAAGCTTTATCTTCCCCTTGCAATTTAAAATTGAGAAAAATCTCTGATCATAAAAGCAGATTTTTTGGACGTATCTATTTAGGATCACAGATCTGTGTTGAAGAACATGGCTCTGAAAATGTTATCTGAAGTACGTACTTAAGTATGTCACTTACCAGAAATCAATTTAACATTGGTGTAATGATTTTTTTTTTCCCCCTACCAAAGGCAAAATCTTTGCAACAAAGACAAAAGCTAAAGTCTTCCCAGCCAAAATGCTATTTAAACACTGCAGGGAAAGTGAATACATCTTTAGCAATTACTTGGCACTTTCTGAACGACAGCTGAAATTGGATATTGTGAATAGGAGCTGATGAAACTATTGGAAGTTTTAGTATTGCACTACTAGAATTAAAGAGTTATTTATAGTTAAGCAGTGTTATGCCCCAATAAGTTTTCAAATGAGGTTTGTAAAATCCTTCTATAGAATCCAGAGCCTTTTTTCAGAAATATATCTAACCCTTTCACCTTTCTGCTCTCCCACGAGCCAACTGGGCTCACAGGAAGTCACAAGCAAGACACCCCCCTCCAAAATGCTGAAGGCTGTGGCTGACAGTAAGAAACAGCATTCAAATGTTAAGTATGCTGACTTTATGATCAGTAAAACCGCACAGCGGAATTCTTCTCTGGACCTACACAACCACATACTGCACTGTATGACTTCCAGAGGCAAGTGTGGCAACACGTGAGCAAGTGAGGAGTTAGCTCATGATTTACACAGAGAATCCTAGTTCTTAGCAAAATCCATGTTTCCGTGTGTAACTGAAATGAAGAAATCTGAGCTTTCAGTAAGGTTTTGCAGGGCAGGTCACAAAATAGCCATTGGCTACCATGGGGTGACTTGGTTTCAGTTCCGTTCTTCAGCACAGCAGCATCCAAACCATAAACTCAAACTTTGAAGGACTTCAACGTGATCAGTATATTGTCTAAACTAAGACCTTTTACCATTCAGTTAATATCTGATAGGCAGGTATTTAAACAATGCCCTATCCACCACGTTTAACAAGAGCACTGGAGAGCGAGCTGTATCTTCCTTTTATAGTAACCGTGCACAAGACATTGCTTCCCAGTTTCAACAGATGGCTGAGCATCCCCTCCTCCCACCCCGCTGCCCTCTTTTCTTTCAAACAAGTTACAAACAGGCTTGGGAATTACCACTGAGATCTACACAGGCTCGTATATACCTATAGCTTTACGCATAGGTACATACACGCTGGACAGGATGAAACTGACGCTTTAGTGGTAGTGGATCTTGCCGGGATGGAACAGCCTCTGTCCTTACGGCCAGACACCGGTCCCCAACATCCCTCCTCTGCCCCTTCGCCTCCAGCGGCGGACACAAGACACAGCCCCACACATCTGGCCAGGAAACGTCTCTCTGGGGGTCGGCCAGCAGGCCAAGTGCCTGCGGCAGGAGCTGCAGGGCAGCGTGTGGAGGAGGAAGGACCCGCGTGTTGCAGGGAAGGGGCTGCTATTCGAGGGCGGAGAAGAGCGTGCGGCCGGCGGCGGAGCGGGCCTCTTACCACGTACCATCTCGATGATCTTGGTCTTCCTCCCCGTCTTCTTCTTCATGGTGAAGA
>NW_009911215.1:4235-9231 GCF_000696875.1 Nestor notabilis | reverse complement strand
TTTAGTCTGGAGAAGGGAAGGCTCAGGGGGGGACTTTCGCTCTCTGCAAGTGCCTGACAGGAGGTTGTAGTGAGGTGGGGTCGGTCTCTTCTCCCAAGTAACAAGAGACAGGACAAGAGGAAACGGCCTCAAGCTGCACCAGCGGAGGTTTAGACTGGAGATTTTGTGCTGCTGTTAGAGATGTGCTGGCTGAGGGTCCCGGTTCCCTGGTGCTAATGACTGCTGGTTTGTTTGACTGAACACCCCTGCGATATAGGGGGGCCTGGGCAGGGTGATGGTAGATTTGCGTGTGCAGGCAATGCACGACTGAGCTTTGATTTTGAGATGACTGATGGTTAAGACACCATCCTGTAACAAAAAAAGCAAGGGTTGCAATTATATGTGAACACCTGAGCACCACTGCTGCGTCCAGGTGTGATTCCCAACTGTAGGATATAGCATCCAACAAGAGTACAGCCATCCAGGGTGTGTGTACCTTGCTTACAGCTCTGCTGTAAGGGTCCTGAATACGTATAACGACATGTTGGGACAGATAACGTGTGGAGCACATGGAGGACTGCAGTAGCCCTGGGAGTTGTGACCCCTTCCATGCTTTTGTAGTTGCAGTCCATGATTTTCCATGTTGTGAGCAAAATACCTGTGTGGCTGTGGAGCTCGTGGGTGGCTCAGTTGTGGTGTACTGAATGTGTTTGACCTCACAGCCATTAAGCACCTATGTTCTCACTAGTATATGCTAACCATAGCTCGAAGTATGTAGATGTGGAGCTTGGTGGCTAATAACCCAGCTACAGCAGTTCCTGGACACCTCTGCATGGGGAATCCAGACTTCCCCTCTCCGAGCACAGTGGAATTTTTATAGCCTTTGGTTTTAAATGCTGTGATTTCTGTAAGCTTGTGATGCCGCATCCAGCCCTGTCAAAGCTACACAGGGTGCCCAGAGAAGCTGTGGCTGCCCCATCCTTGGCAGTGTTCAAGGCCAGGTTGGACACAGGGGCTTGGAGCAACCTGCTCTAGTGGAAGGTGTCCCTGCCCGTGGCAGGGGCTTGGAACTGGATGAGCTTTAAGGTCCCTTCCCCCCCAAACCATTCTCTAGTTCTATGATATGATTCTATGTTGATCCTTGAGGAACACGTCTGACGTTTGCTCCCCTACATGGGGAAGGCTGTGCTGGGAAAGAGGAGGACAGCTCTCCTGGGGGTTGTGACTTTATGTCTGAATATAACTTTATTTCAGTTATCTCTAAAATTTGGTAGGAGAAGTAACAAAAACTGGACTGAAAAGGTTAATCTTGCAAATACAGCTCAGTGGCATCCGAGGAGTCCCTGTCCAAAAATCACTTACGGCATTTCAAGGTACCAGGAGGGTGTGGGGCCAGAGAGGTGGGAAGGAGTGATGGCAGACCCCATTTGCTGCAGAGGTGTAGCTGCCAGGGCTATGCTATAACACGGGGAGGGATGCAGCACAATGGGACGTGTGCCTGAGTGTTGGCTGGGTGATAAAAGGCAAGGACAGTTCGTCCTCATCCATGGTGGGTGTGAGACCATCTGCTTCCCAGCAGCATCCCTGGCTTTGTTCCCTGGGCTCCCCATCCTTGTGGGGAAGAAACAGAGCTCTGCCATTCAACCCCTAAAACGCTCAGGCTCATCCTCATCATCCCAAGATGTGGTCCCCAAGATGCTGGGCAGTGTCGTGGTGCTCATGAGTCCCTCCCCATGCAGCTTCATTGCCATCAGTGATTGCTGTGGTGGGTGCAGCTGAGTATCGCCTGGGGGCAATCTGGCAGTGGTGCTTTGTCCAGTCCCTGATGAATCCCATGAGAACCAGTGCCAAGGTCTGGCTACTCTGGGGGTGCTTTGGGGCCACCAGACCTTGCCAGGCTAAGGTGTCTACATCCTTCTGAGTCCTGCTGCAGGGACGCTGCCTGGTGCAGCCACCTCCACCTGGCTTTCCCTTTCACAAACTTGTGGGAAAGTGATTTCTCTTCCCATTTTCTGGCCCCCCAGACTGGGTTAACTCTTGCTACAGATGCAAAACTTGCTGGAGGGGCCTGATCAGGCAGGGCTGTAAAAGCCACATTTTCTTTGGGAATTGGATTAAGGCCTCTTTTTCTGCGCTGGGCGGATGCGGGTGACATGAAGTCTCTCTTTGTCCTGCCCGGTATTTCTGGCCCAGCTGCAGTGGGTTAACCCTTTCTCATCCCACACAATCCTGGTGATGAATGGCCCTTTGCTAAGCAACGGGGACCTTTTCCCAGGGCTGCTGTGGGTGGAAGCAGGGACACTCGGGCTGTGTCCTTCCCATATGCAGCTGGGAAGCTGAGTGGCAAAGCTGTGATGGCTGAGTAGGGGACCATGGTGACATGTATGTGGGAAAACGTCCTGCCCTAATGCTACTTTATGCTGCCTTTCTTTGGCATTTTAATCTGTCTTTATTCCCCCAGATAAACTGGTGGAAGGGGAGATGTGTCCCAGTGCTGCACTGGAAGCAGAGCCCTCTTGGTGCTGGGGCAGCCCCAGGCTGCCTGGATGGCACAGAGGGACATGGGAGGGGACAAAAGCCACAGCAAACACAGAGTCTGGGCCAGCTGGCGAGAGCAGAGAGGTGCTTGTGTGCTGCTCAGAGAGCAATTGTCCTGGTAGTTGTGCTTCCTGGGGTGCTGGTGCTCAGCCAGGCCCTGGCACTGTGCTGGGGGCAGGAGCATCCTTTTGTCAGGAGAAGACTTAATTCCCAGCCAGCAGCAGCACCATGGCAGGCGGGAAGCACCCGGACGGCTCCAGGGAAGCCCTTGGCTCCCTTGCCCAGGATCTGAGGAGGCAGCTTGGTTTGGTCTTGGCTCTAATCTGCTGTGGCTGAGCAGAAACGAAGGTGACTGCATGGCTGTGCCTTGGGAACTGGTGGCTTTTGTCACCTCATGCCACACACCCAGGGCTTGGTCCATTTCACCTTTTTTCCTCCGCTGTGCCGCATTGCTGCATCACCTTGGATTCACCCCCATTGCTCTCAGCGTGTGAGGTAAATAAGCGTGGCTTATGTATTTATGCAAAAGCCAAATGGCAACAGGGACCATCCCTGCTGGGGCCGGCTCCCTGCAGTACAGATACTGTGCTGTTATCAGGGCAGCCTCTGATAAGAGCAGAGCAGGGATTTCCCCACAGGGGGTCCTGGACCATGTCAAACAGCACCAGGAGGAGCTCTCCAGGCTTCCTGCAGCAGTGGGCTTCCAGACCACAGGTCTGGATTCTCCCTGTGCCCCTCTGCTCTGCTCAGCATTAGGACATGATCACCCCAAGGCTGTTGGAGAGGTGCCGCCATCTCCCAGATCTAACCCAGGAGCAGATGGGGACTGAGCGGGACTTGCAGCGCTGGGAACTGCGGGGAGGCAACGCATTTCCCTCTCCCCCATCCTCCTCCTCTCCCCCCTTCTCCTGACCTTTTCCCATCAAAATACAAAGCACTATTATTTGTGGAAAAGCACCTCCATCGGAGAGGACAGCTGGCCTGCAAGCAGCTTGCTGTGGATGGGTTGCTATTAATTAAGCTGCGGGAGATAGCCTGGCAGCTTGGCAGCTTGAATGGAGTTTTCCTTCTTTTCAAGGATAGGGTGCCCTGAATTCTTTCTTCTTTACCTCCAGAGGGAATTTATAGGTTTAAAAGGAGAAGCACACAAAGGATGGATAAAAGCCCTTTATGTGCAGCTTACACTGCTGACGATGAGCGTGCAGAAGGTCTGCAGGGACCTATAGGACACCCCAGCACCCACTTAGAGCTTGGTTTGTACCAGGTGGATGCTGTGACCCCCAGGGATGTCACTGCCTGGGCTGCGCTGCAGCATCTCCTTGCCATTGCCTGGCCATCTCCCCATCTAGAAAGGAGATCCCACTTTGGGGCAAAATAGAGTTTAAACTACTTGAGTGAATTTACTTGACCTGTGGGGTGAGCCAGGCAGACCGATTTTCCACTCTATACCATTCCCCCTTGCAGAGGTGATTTATTTTCACCACTCATCCTCCACCCCTGCTGCTGAGTCCACTTTGACCATGCTGCTGGTGGTGTGAGAAACAGGCAGTGGTGGAGGGTGCTGGACCCCTGCGAGGTGCCTCTTGCTGTGTGAGACCCACAGAGGGTCTGCCTGTCCCCTCTCTCTCTGAAGGGCAGGATATTGGGGTTTGGTGGAGCGGGGCTCTGGGGCACTTGTCAGGTGATGTACAGAGGATTTTGCTTTACCCTTTTGAGAGTAATTTGTCCTTTGTGATAGTCTGGCTGGGGGTGTCTGGGGAGTAGATCATACCCTTGAGGAGGAGGGATGAGGATTGCTTCTAAAGAAGAGGCAGGAAGGTGCATTTCCTCTTGCACGGCTGAGCCGTGCCATCTGCAGAGCTGTCCTGGACCCTCCTGAGCAGCAGTGTTTTGGTGCCAGCGCAGACCAGTCCCTGCTGAGCCAAACGTGTGCTTAGACCTGCAGTGGGGGGGAGTTGCCTGGAAGATGCTGAGTGTGCTTTGTGTCTGTCTGAACTGTCATATCAGTAGCAAAAATGATACCCCCTGGAAGGGGGAAGGATGTTTGGAGGAATGGTTTTTTCCCTTTTCCAATTATTTGTGACCCCAGAGTGGTTTCCTAGCAAAGCCCATTCCCTCTGGAAAATGATGGATTGCTCAGGCACGGTGAGGAGCCTCCTGCCTTCCCTGCTCAAGTGAGCAGACGCTGCAGATCGTCTGCAGAAGAAATGTACCGGAGGAAGGGAGTAGCTGCAGGGGCACTGGTGGGATGTGACACCAGGAAGCGAGGCACGGCCTCCCTGGGGAGCGGGATGCGGTGCTGGGAAGCGAGGCACGGCGTCCCTGGGGAGCGGGATGTGGTGCTGGGAAGTGGGGCACGGCCTCCCCGGGGAGCGGGATGTGGTGCTGGGAAGTGGGGCACGGCCTCCCTGGGGAGCGGGATGTGGTGCTGGGCAGCGAGGCACGGCGTCCCTGGGGAGCGGGATGTGGTGCTGGGAAG